>NC_030683.2:18562227-18569727 GCF_000004195.4 Xenopus tropicalis
CTTGAGTGAAATACTACAGAAGAATTTTTTTTCCCTGTTATAATCAGCTGCAGCCTGCCTAAACTACACCTTTCCTTTGACAAGGGGTAGCTGCCCCCCAGTAGCAGTCTCTAAGCAAACCCGCACCTTTAAAGAATGGGTGTCATCGCACTCTAGAACCCAGCCAATAGGACACACAAAGGTCCTATCTAACAGAATGTTAAAGGAATTGTTTATTTAATTTGAAACATTATTGGCTCAGTTCTTAAAGAAGTCACTACTTTGTTGGTCTTTAAGATTATTTTTAATAGCGAACTGCTTCCCTACAGATATCTACGGCTGGTGTAAATATAGATTCATTGTTTCACTGTCACACTTAATGACGTGCTGCTGATTAATATTTGCATTATTCCATAATAAATTGAAAGATGTTAACTAAGCTGGAAGATCCATGTACAAACAGGACAGGTGAAATGATAGGGCAATAAGCCCTATTGGGTTATTTAATGGTTAAATATTCCCTTTTCTCTGTATAATAAACAGTGCCTGTGCTCGATCCGCAACTAAGATATAATTACACCTTATTGGGGCAGACAGCCCTATTGGGTTTATTTTAATGGTTAAATTGATTCCCTTTTCTTCTGTTAATAAATAAAACAGTACACTGTACTTGATCCCAACTAAGATATAATTACCCCTTATTGGGGGCAGAACAGCCCTATTGGGTTTATTTAATGGTTAAATGATTCCCTTTTCTCTGTAATAATAAAACCGTACCTGTACTTGATCCCAACTAAGATATAATTACCCCTTATTGGGGGCAGAACACCTATTGGGTTTATTTCATGGTTAAATGATTCCCTTTTCTCTGTAATAATAAAACAGTACCTGTACTATGATCCCAACTAAGATTAATTACCCTTATTGGGGCAGAACAGTCCTATTGGGTTTATTTATTGGTTAAATGATTCCCTTTTCTCTGTAATAATAAACAAGTACCTGTACTTGATCCACTAAGATATAATTACCCCTTATTGGGGCAGCACAGCCCTATTGGGTTTATTTAATGGTAAAATGATTCCCCTATCTCTGTAATAATGATGCATGATGATGAGATGATGATGATGACGATGAGATGATGATGATGAAGAGAAGATGATGATAATGATGAGATGATGATTGAATGAGGAAGAGATGATGAATGATGATTGATGATGATGATGATGATGATGATGAGATGATGAAGAATGATGAATGATAGATGATGAGATGATGATGATGATGATGATGATATGATTGATGATGATGATGATGATGATTGATGATGATATGATGATGATGATGATGATGATGATGATGATGATGACGATGATGATTGAATGATGATGATGATGATGACGATGATTGATGATGATGATGGATGATGGAGATATGATGATGATGATGGAGAATGAATGACGATGATCGAGATGATGACGATGATGATGATGATGATGATGATGATGATGATGGAATGAGATGATGATGAGATGATGATGACGATGAGATGATGATGATGATGAGTGATATGATGATGATGATGATGACGATGGATGAAATGATGATTGGAGATGATGGACGATGATAGTGATGATGATGATGATGACGATGATGATGAACTGAGATGATGATGAGACTAGATGATGATGAATGATGACGATGAGATGATGACGAATGATATTGAGATATGATGAATGATGATGAGATGAATGATGATGAGAATGATGATGCAGAGATGATGACGATGATGATGATGATGATGAATGATGGACGAGAGGATGGAGAGGGAATGAGATGATGTGATGACGATGAGTGATGAATGATGATGATGAGATGAGATGGAGCGATGATGAGATGATGATGATGAGATGATGACGATGAATGATGATGAAGATGATGATGATGATGATGTGACGATGATGAGATGATGATGATGAGATGAAGATGAGATGGATGATGACTGATGATGATCGATGATGAATAATGATGACGATGGATGATGGGAAAGAATGTGATGATGAGATGATGATGTGATTGATGATGATGATGACGATGATGATGATGAGATGATGATGATGACGATGATCGATGATGAGATGATGAGATGATGAATGATGACGATGAGATGATGATGATGATGATGATGATGATGAGATGATGAGTGAATGATGACGATGATGATGATGATGAACGATGATGATGATGATGAATGATGATGAGCGATGAGATGATGATGATGATGATGTGATGATGATGAATGATGATGACAAATGATGATGATGATCGAATGATGAGATGACGATGATGATGATGAGATGAGATGATGATGAGATCGATGAGATCGATGATCGATGATGATGGGATGATGATGATGATGATTGAAAATGATGATGAGATGAGATGATGATGATGGAGATGATGATGATGATGGAGATGATGATGATGAGAATGAGTGAAGATGATGATGAGATGAAATGATGAAATGATGATGATGATGAGATGAGATGATGATGATGGATGATGACGATGATGGAATGAAAGGATTGATGATGATGAGATGATGACGACGATGAATGATGATGATTGATGAGAATGATGATGATGAGATGATGATGACGATGAGATGATCCGATGATGAATGATGATGATGATGATGATGATGATGATGATATGACGATGATGAGATGATGATGAGAGTGAATGAATGATGAATGAGATATGATGATGATGAAGATGATGAAGTATATAGGATCGATGAGATGATGATGACGATGAGATGATGATGATGGAATGATGATTATGATGATGATGATGATGACGATGATGATGATGATGATGATTTGACGATGAGATGATGATGTATGATAGATGATGATGAGATGATGACGATGATGATGAATGTAGATGATGACAGAGATGATGATGATGAGATGATGAATGACGATGAGAAGTGATGATGATGATGATGAGATGATGATGATGATGAATGAATGATGATGATGAGATGATGACGATATGATGAGATGATGATGACGATGAAGATGAATGATGACGATGAGATGATGATGACTTATGATGATGAGAGATATGATGATGACGATGAATGATGAGAATGATGATGATGATGATGAATGATGATGATGCGATGAGATGAGATGAATGATGATGAGATGATGACGATGAGATGTTGTATGATGATGATGATGATGATGATGATGATGATGATGGATGATGATGATGATGAATGAGATGAAGATGATGATGACATTGATGATGATGATGGGGATGATGAAGATGATGATGATGATCGATAAAGATGATGATGATGAGATGATGATGATGAAGAGAAGATGATGAATGATGAAGAGAACTGATGATGATTGATGAATGATGAGATGATGATGACGATGATGATGATGAACGATGATGATGATGATGATGAGATGATGAGATGATGAAGATGATGGATGATGATGATGATAGATGCGATGATGATGATGATGAGATGATGATGATGATGAGATGATGACGATGTAATGATGATGATGATGAATGAGATGATGATGATGAGATGAGAGGATGATGATGAGATGAGGATGATGATGACGATGAGATGATGATGACGACTATGAATGATGATGATGATGAATGATATGATGATATATGATGGAGAGATGATGATGATGATGATGATGATGACATGAGATGTTGATGATGATGATGATGAGATGATGATCGATGAATGAGATGATGATGATGATAGATGATATGATGATGATGATGATGATGATGATGATGATGCATGATGATGATGATGATGAGATGATGATGATGATGAGATGATGATGCGATGAATGAGACAATGAGATGATGAGAGTGATGATGATGACGATGAATGATGATGAGATGATTGACGATGAAGATGATGGATGATGATGATATGATGAGATGATGATGACTGATGATGATGAGATCGATGATGATGATGATGATGATGATGAGATGATGACGATGATGAGATATGAATGACGATGAGATGATGATGACGATGCATGATGACGATGAGTGAGATGATGATGATGATGTGATGATGATGATGAGATGATGATGATGATGAGATATGATGATGATGACATGATATGATGATCGACGATGATGATGATGACTGAGATGATGATGATGATGATGATGATAGATGATGAGACGATGATGAATGAGATGATGAAATGATGAGATGATGATGAATGAGATGATGAGTGATGACGTGATGATGATGATGAAACTGATGATGATGATCGAGATGATGATGATGACGATGATGATGACGTGGATATGATGATGATGATGAACGATGAGCTGATGATGATGATATGATGATGATGATGATGATGATGATGATGATGATGATGATCGATGAACTGATGACATGATGATATGATAGAGTAGCGATGAGTGATGATGATGATGAGCGATGAGATGAGATGATGATCGATGAGAGATGATGATATTGCATGATAGATATGATGATGATATGAGATGAATGATGAATATTGACGATGAGATGATGATGTGATATGAATGAGATGATGATGATGATGACGATGAGATGATGAATGATGATGATGATTGGAGACTGAGATGATGACGAGATGAGATGATGATATGATGATGATGAGGGATGATGATCGATGAGATGAGTTGATGATGATAGGATGATGATGTTGATATGATGAATGATGATGACATATGATGATGATGATAGATGAATGATGAACTGTGATAATGGATGAGATGATGATGAACGATGATGATGATGATGAGATGATACTGATTGATGATGATGATGTGAGATGATATGACGATGAGATGATGATGATGATGAGATGATGATCGATGAGATGATGGATGCAGGTGATGCAGCGATGAGATGATCGATGAATGATGGATTGATGATGATGATGATGATGATGAGATGATGATGGATGATGATGAATGATGATGATGAATGATGATGATCGATGAGTGAGATGAATGAAGATGATGACGTTGATGATGGATGATGATTTGAATGATGACTGATGATGAGAGATGAGAGATGATGATAATGATGATGATGATGAGATGTGATGACGATGATGTCGATGATGAGCTGATGATGATGATGATGATGATGATGATGATGATGATGATGATGATGATGATGATGAGATGATGACGATGATGAGATGATGACGATGATGAGATGATGATGATGAGATGATGACGATGATGAGATGATGATGACGATGAGATGATGATGACGATGAGATGATGATTATGATTATTATGATGATGATGATTGAGATGAGATGATGATGATGATGATGATGAGATGATGATGACGATGAGATTATGATGATGAGATGATGACGAGAGATGTTGATGATGATGATGATGATATGATGATGATGATGATAATGATGAGATGATGATGATGATGATGATGATAATGATGAGATGATGATGACGATGAGATGATGATGACGATGAGATGATGATGAGATGATGACGATGAGATGATGATGATGATGAGATGATGATGATGATGATGAGATGATGACGATGAGATGATGATTGATGATGATGATGATGATGATGATGATGATGATGATGGAGATGATCGATGATGGATGATTATGATGATGATGAGGGATGATGATGACGATGATGATGATGATGATGATGATGATGAGATGATGACGATGATGAGATGATGATGATGAGATGAATGACGATGATGACATGATGATGACGATGAGATGATGATGATGATGATGATATGATGATATGATGATATGATGATGATGATGATGATGATGATGATGATGATGATGATATGATGATGATGATGAAGAGAAGATAATGATGATATGATGATGATGATGAGAAGATGATGATGATGATGATGATGATGATGATGAGATGATGATGATGATGGGATGATGATGACGATGATGATGATGAGATGATGACGATGATGAGATGATGAGATGATGATGACGATGAGATTATGATGATGAGATGATGACGATGAGATGTTGATGATGATGATGATGATGATGATGATGATGATGATGATGATGATGATAATGATGAGATGATGATGATGATGATGATGATGATGATAATGATGAGATGATGATGACGATGAGATGATGATGACGATGAGATGATGATGAGATGATGACGATGAGATGATGATGATGATGAGATGATGATGATGATGATGAGATGATGACGATGAGATGATGATGATGATGATGATGATGATGATGATGATGATATGATGATGATGATGATGATGATGGAGATGATGAGTGATGATGAATGATGATATATGATGATGATGATGATGATGATGATGATGATGATGATGATGATGATATGAGATGATGACGATGATGAGATGATGATGATGAGATGATGACGATGATGACATGATGATGACGATGAGATGATGAGATGATGATGATGATGATGATGATGATGATGATGATGATGATGATGAAGAGAAGATAATGATGATATGATGATGATGATGAGAAGATGATGATGATGATGATGATGATGATGATGAGATGATGATGATGATGATGGGATGATGATGACGATGATGATGATGAGATGATGACGATGATGAGATGATGATGATGAGATGATGACGATGATGATGATGACATGATGATGACGATGAGATGATGATGATGATGATATGATGATGATGATGAGATGATGATGACGATGAGATGATGACGATGATGAGATGATGACGATGATGAGATGATGACGATGATGAGATGATGATGATGAGATGATGATGATGAGATGATGATGATGATATGATGATGATGATGATGATAATGATGAGATGATGATGACTATGAGATGATGATGACGATGAGATGATGATGACGATGAGATGATGACGATGATGAGATGATGACGATGATGATGATGAGATGATGATGACGATGAGATGATGATGATGATGAGATGATGATGACGATGAGATGATGATGATGAGATGATGATGACGATGAGATGATGATTATGATGATGAGATGATGATGACGATGAGATGATGATGACGATGAGATGATGATGACGATGAGATGATGACGATGATGAGATGATGACGATGATGAGATGATGACAATGATGAGATGATGATGAGATGATGATGATGATGATGATGACGATGAGATGATTATGACGATGAGATGATGACGACGATGAGATGATGACGACTCTGAGATGATGACGATGATGATGACGATGAGATGATGATGACGATGAGATGATGATGACGATGAGATGATGATGATGATGGAGATGATGATGAGATGATGATGATGATGGGATGATGATGACGATGATGATGATGATGAGATGATGATGACGATGAGATGATGATGATGATGATGATGATGATGGTGATGAGAT
>NC_030683.2:22314727-22352227 GCF_000004195.4 Xenopus tropicalis
CTCCCAGAGACAGTCATGCCCACTTAGGGGTGTCAATAAGATTATTGGCAGGTGTCAAAATTGCTCTTTTTTTTCTAAATTGAGGTATTTCTGAAACTTTTATTTTTTTTTTTGAAATGGCTGATGTTTTGATATGTTTTGACAAGGCAGCTGGTTCCGTTGAGTTCATTTTTTTTTTTACCCTGAACTTGGGTGTCCAGCGAGCGACGAATTAAATCCGGAGTTAAAGCTGCTTTTTTTTTTTTTTTTCCAGAAATATGCAGCACTAGTGGCGAGAAATGCTAATGTTTAACTAGGCGAAATATCTGTTTGCTTAGTGGAGAATGTGCGGCATTTGACAGAAGGGACATCTCTCTTATTAGTAATCAAATAGGGGCGACCAGTTGCTGCGCTCACTCTGGGAGGGGGGTCAGGCAACTGAGGCAAGTTCAGCACTTCATAGCATTCAAAGTACAGCAACAACAGGGAAAAATCAATATAATTATATTTGTCTGGAGTGTTTGGGCTGTTGAAATGTTTATAGAGGTGGATTGTTATCTTCTGAAGATGAATCTCTCTTTTGTTGTAAATGTTAAAAGTGGAGGAGCCTTGGTCTCAGTTGTCACTTAATTGGACGCTTCTTTGTGAGATTGTGACTTCTAACAGCCCAGCAGTTTTTGGTCATATAAATTTTATATTTGGCTTCTCAAGTTTAGTTTACCTTAAGACCCTTCCTATAGAGGTTTAGTATATGGCAAGTCCATGGCTGGATTGGGACATGCTCTTCCTACATACATAGTCAGCCTTATATCTTGCTCGTTCCCTATTGAAAAGCCATCAGACAGAAAAAGAATGCACTTAATGGGCTTACCATGTTTATCCGAATAACGGAGAGCGAGGCTCCATTTACGCCCGAGCATAAATGCTTTCGAGAACTTAATTATTGATGACAAATCTGCTGTGCTTCTAAATTTAAAGATATGGCAATTTTAGAGGAATCTCAATCAATTTTGCCCACTTTGGAGTCTTAGAATAAAGTCAGCCCCCCACCCACTGCAGAATATTTATATTTTTATATATATATATATATATATATGTATTAAGTTGTGTGTTTCAGTGGATTTTGAAACAGTAGAGACAACCCCTTTAGTAGGAGCGAATGGGAACTACTGTCCCTTGGAACCTATACCTATAGCACTTCGTAAAAAGGAAACAGAAAATGCTATAAAAGTGAAAAATATATTTCGAAAGGGAAACATCGCTATTAAATTAGCTTTTGGCAATCACTTCACTTCCTAATAATGACATTTAATGCTTGCCACGGTGAATTGGCCTGCGCTCATTCAAAAAGCACTTTTTTTTTTAAACAGCAGAGTTCCTTTTAGCAGCTTAGTTATCATGGTCAATTGACTGTTTCCCATAAGGACTAGCTTTATCAAATCCTCGTGGCCTTTGGATATAGGTAGCCCTTCTCCTGTAGTATATAAGGCGTATTTGTATTCGCGCTCGGTGAATGAGAATGTAAAGAACATTTTGCATTGAGGTTGATCTGGTCTGGCATTGGGGAAATGTCTTATAACATATAGGCCTACGGTGGCGGAGTCCAAACCACCCTACATCAATTAGGTGTAACATCATCTGGGCTTTAAGAGAGGAGTCATTGTTTTGCCTTCACGTTACCCAATTAGATATCTCCTGGAAAAAGAAAAAAAAAGTTCTCAAGGCAACTTTTATTTCTGCACAATTTCTCCAGAAACATAGAAGCTACCAAAACATAGCGGAAATGGATGGGAAAGAAATAGAATTTAGGCTGTGGGAATAAGTTTTTCTTGAGCAAAATAGAAAGGGGGAAAAAAAAAAAGAGGAAAAGACCATATTTTCTTTGTGGTATTTCTGAAAAGGATGAGAGTATCATATTCATAGTGGAATAATGTTTTCTTGGAAAACACAAAAGCAGATGTTCCTCATTAGGAACACCCATTGTCTACATATCGCAGCTATGAACAGATAAATCTATCCTATTTCACCGATACATTCCAATGACTGTAAATGATTACAGGATGCTGCTGTAACTGCGAAACTCCCAAAATGCACACTGTGGGCTCAAATAATGATTCCAGCCCATCATCATCATCATCATCATGGGTTTTTTTTTTTCCTATCACAACTTATGGAAATTCCTGGTTGGGCTTCTATCCTTTCTGCCTTTTCACCCCCCCCCTTCCTTTCTTGTTTGGCTTACATCTACATAAGGACCTAGTTTGTGACTTTTGGAAACTGAAAAGACTGATTGTGGAGGAAGAAAAGGGAGAAGGGGGGATTACATTACTATCAAAACATGAAGCAGCACTCTGGAAAGGCAATGAGGTAGAGCTGTGGCCCTTCCGAATCTGCTTGCAATGTATGCAAGCATCGGGTTTCCAGATGGCACCATCACACATACAGCTAGTTGGCATCGGCGTGGGTAGTAAATGCCCCCCCCGACTTTCCAAATAAATTTGCCTTTTTTCCTATAGAATTTAGAAGACTTATCATTCCAAGTGTGTCCTAGTTTCCTGCATGGGAGCCAGACATCTGTTTATCCCATTTTCTTCCATAAAGAGTTTGGAAAACATTACTTTTTTTTTCAAGAGGGGGGGGGTGGTTAAAAAAAAAATAAAAATAAAAAAATGTTTTGTTATTTTTAACAGCTGCTGCTTAATATAATTGATGTAGGAATTTACAGCAAAGAGGGATATATATATTTATATCTATAATAGATATGGTATAGGGACAATAGTGATATTTTGTTTCCTAGTTTACACATCTTGTAATTGAAGAACAGTAGCCGAGGACTGATTGGAGTATTTTTTATTTTTTTATTTTTTTTTGCCGAACAGTGTATCCTTTCACTTCCTGTCACAAAGGTCACAGAAAGCCGACCTTTGCTGGCAATCCTAGCCACTGAATTATTCATGTGATTGACTTTTTGTCAGTGCACACAGTTGTGCTCTGGGACATTTTATTCATTTACCTCATTTAAAGCGCCTTTCTGCACCTGTTCAAGTATTAATATCATGTAATTTGGGCCTAATGCCGATTTTGCTGAGCACTCATTATATTTTTTATTAGCTATATTTCCAAACGATTATGTATGATTATTACCAAGCCTTACAAAAAAAAAAAAAAAAAAAAAGAGGCAATGGCTTATTCCCTAGACCTTTATATCTTCCTTGTCAGGTTGTTTTCAGAGGCAGAGAGAATAAACATTTGACCGGTCTCTGTGTTTTCTGTATATATATATATATATGTATGTATTTTTCTGCTGTTTCTGTTCCATACGGAACCAGAGAAGTTAAAGCGTTCTCCCTTATGGCTTTGTGAAAGCATGATTAAATCACACTCTGCTGAAGCTGTACAAATGCCAGCATTTATAAGGTCAACGCTTTTGTTAAAAATGCTATGTAAATGAGGATCTGCAAAAAGGGACATTAAATAAAATTAAATTCATTGTCTTTTTTAATGTCATTTACATTTTGGCTAAGCCTTGGCCTGTCAGGAAGGATTTTTTTTTTTAAACAATTTTAATTACACATCACTTAGAGATCCAAGGTTCCCCCCCCCCCCCCCCATTTCGGTAGCATTTGGATAACCTGTAAAGTGGTTTGTTTATTGACTTTTGAAATGGCAGCTTGTCATAAAATCTGTAATCATATGAACACCTGAATTTCTTCCCTTTATTATTCGCATTTGAAGCCTGTGCGCCTTCTCTCAGGGAGATAAGTGGAACAGTTTTGCCTTTAGACAATGTCCATGGGCTTGAGTCTTGCTTTGGAAAAGGTGCTCCATGGCTCAGTGGCTCAAAGAGCTTTGTAATAAATGGTGTTATCTTCTGAGTAAACAGCTTCTGCGTGTTACTGTCATACACATTTGGCATTGGCTTCAAGGATAGGGGGAATTTTGATTAATGGGCGCGTTTCTGCGGTGTCTACTTGAGTCAAAAATTGCTAAGGAGAAACGGCAAAACATCTTTTATCTTCTTTTGTCCGGGAAATTGGGAAAGGAAGAGCAAACTCCGCCACCCATGGAAAGCATTAATAATGCCTTTTCCTTGATTATTTTGATTTCATCATGTAGTAGAGTATGAAAGTAGACCATGATGTCAATGCAACGAAGAGCGGAGTAGGCATGAAACCAGTTTCGTTGGGCTTTTGGTTTGAGATCATGAGGGATTGAGTAAAAGTGATCCCAAAAAGACAGACTAGAGTAGGAAAATAACATGAATGGTCACAAGATTATGGGTTGTATAAAAACCAGCCCTGTGCAATACAAGTCAACGCACTTTAGCTGCTGTGCAACCACATTGGCTAGGAAGTGGCTGGATGGGATCTCAGCAAGCCTGTCAAAAACTGTACTCCAGGACTTGTTCTGATACAAACCATTCTGCGCTTCTGTTGTGGCATTATCAGGTGAAAATGAAAGATAATGCTGGGCTATGTTATTTTCTAAGGATGCCTTTGATGAATGGCTTTAGGTTGTGGAAAAATCTGTACTGGCACACATGCTCTTAGGAAATAAGAAGCAGATAGCGACTAGGCGGCTGTGCTAACAAACAAAGCTGGTTGGGTGCCAGCTTCTCAAATATGTATTATTCACGTGCACACATTTGTATCGGCGCTTGTGTAAAGTGCTTCTATATTTGCCTGCTGTGTGTTGGAAGAGGCATTGGCCAAGAATGAAGCTTGGAATGCCATTTTGGAATATATAGACACACACACAATTATTATTTTAGCAAGCTATATTTTTGTATAGGCCTACATAGAACAGCTGATCTCACACTAGCTCATATAATTGAAAGCATGTATTTCGGGTTTAAGGACTATGATGGAGTGGTTGTTAAGGATTAGCATGGTATTCAGCCCGAGTCATCTCATGATGTTATTCTAACATACCTGTCACCAAAACAATAATCATAGCTTTCTTTCTTGGTCTACACTAAGGTCTAGCAGCTATCTTGTGTTTGTGTTCTCGGTTGCTTAGTCTGTTGTCTACTTGTAACAGGTTTTACTTATAAATAAAGATATACATACATACATATGAAACATCTGTCGATCATGCATCCTACTCTTTGGGAAAGTCAGGAAGTCTTTAAGCAGTCATCACCACCCAGAGTTAGACCTATCAGGCTGGGTTATGGGTTAAAGCTCTTCTTTAGCTTGTGGCACCCTTACTACTCATTGGAGGTTATGCTTGCCTTGGTTGAGTTAACCCGTAACGCAGTCTAATGATTCTAAGGGCAAGTCCCAGTGTCAAACAAAAACCCCATCACTTGCAAATAGTCAATGTTATGGCGTCAGAATGTGTTCTGGCGTACTGTTTGTGAATACACGGTTTAGTTCTTTTAGTGCTATTGATAATGATCTGTTAGATGTCATTGATTTCCAGTCGTCATTCTGTTCTTAGGGACATGGTTGCTGGTTTTCCTTCTTCTGTGGAGCTGAAGGAATATATATGCCATGTTAGATTTGTAGGGAAAGCTAAGCAGTATTAAAGTTATATAAGCTGCAAGGGATATCTAGGGCAATCATTTGTATCTATGTCTCACCTTTAGAAGGAGGAAAAAATAGATCTAAACCACCTCTATGATTCAGTGGTTTCAACATATATTGCCAAGCAGACCTCAAAACACAAAAATGTTTGTTTAGTTATAAATAGAAAAAATTTGTGTCATAGGCAGTTATTCTATTTTAAAGCATTGCTTCTGACCATGCCTGTTGGTTAGGGCCCAACAGCTTATCTAGATTTAGAACCTAGGTCTGTAGGGTTGGCTTATTCACCGTGTAATGCTCCTCTCATCCTTGGGAGGGCAGTAAATAATGCAAAAGCCCTGCGTAATTGTTAAGGGAAAGGCATAATGAATTCAGTGGCCGATTAAATCTTTAATGATAGAAATTGTCATGCCAGATACCTGGAAAGTGATTGACAAGGGGAAGAAAAGGAAGTGAAAGTTGTGGGAGTTTAACCTGCCGTCTGGCACATTCTCCCAAACTTACACTCTATGAAAATGAAAACCATTCCGCCCCAGTAACCTGCCAGAAAAACAAACTCCTCTTGTTGGTTTATCTTAATGGGGAATCTTTTTTAAAAAAAAAAAAAAAAAAAAGTTTGCGGTCAAAACTCTACCGGCTATGAAATCGACATGGCGTTATGTATATAAAGAATACGTTTCAGTGAGAATATTGTTTGAAATGGCAATTGAATTGGAACCGCTTGTGAAAGGGAAATAAAAAAGGGGCTTATATTCGTTAGAATAAAAACTGCCTTCATTTTTTAGCGCGGTTGTACAATAGTCAGGGGCTTGTTATGGTTAATGAAAATCCGCAAGGATATTTGAAACAAAAAAAAGTTGGTTTTAGCCGTAACCTGGATTAGTATGGGAATTTAAAAGGACTTCTTTAAGCCCAACATGTAATGGTTTCTCCCAGTATATAAGAAAACAGAAACTTTCTCACTATAGAAAAACTAATCATTCCTTAATGTTGGGTTATGGGTGAATAAATTGAACCGCATGGTTTGGAAACGGCAGCAGAGACAGTGTTGTGTTTTCTCAATAATTCACTAGGAAATGAGTTTAACATGTGCGGAAAGGAAAGGACTTACATTTGTGTTGTTGTAAGACATGTAGCATAGGCCTAGCAAACGGAAGGAGACGGCTCCAGCTTGTCTCTAGTGAAAGACGAAACACGTTTGCACATCTGGTGAGAAAGAACAGTTCATTTACTGAGATGGTTCTTTCACTCTCTCCCGCTCTCTCTCTCGGCCTCTATTTTACTATCTTATTTTGTTTATTTTACAGCTCGCAAAATTATCCCGTTGACTTGTTGTTTTACTTTTTTTTTTTCTTTCCCCCCTTAGTGTTTTTTCAGCGTGGGTTAAAAAAATATACTAAGACTTATATACCTGGTGAGAGTTTTAGGTATGGCGTATGGGTTTACAGCCTTCCCATGGCCACCAATTAACCTTCATAAAGTGACAAAAGGCAGATTGTGACTTCATCCTCCAGAGGAGATATTTCACTGTTGACATCATGGTTATAGGAACTGTGGCCCTTTAGCTGTTACCCAGCCACTGGAGGGGCTGCAAGTTGGACATTGCCCCCTAATCTAAGTCTGTCTGTCCTGCACTTAGATCTAAGGGCAATATATTCTTCAATTTACATAGTCGTTCATGAAAAAGTATAAACATTTCCATAAATGCAGAAAAAAATTTCCTCCTGATAAAAGATAATGTTCATGGCTGTTTCCATTCAGGTAGGGAACTTTTTATCCATGCATTTTGTACTAGTTTTTCAAGTCAAGTAAGGGGCTATAGATTATGTTTTTGCTAAAACATGACTTTTCCCATTATTTTTATGTATAAAGATAGCATTCCTTATGTTTTTCCCTTCAGTGATGCGTTCTCTGTGTGGGCACCAGATGCATATCTATATCTGGAAAAGCTTTTCCCCCAGGATTCTCTAGTTTAGCTTCATCTGTTGATAATAAATCTAGTGCAGTGTTCTGTTGAGGTCTATGCCAAGGTAGCCAGTATGGCAGCTCCCACAATATGGCAGCTCCCACTCCTGCATAAAAAGGCAAACATACAGAAGATAAAAAGTAAAAAAAAAAATTGTCTTTTTTTCCCTTTTTGTAGGGAATAAAATAGTAGAGGGTGCCTGTAATCAATGTCTGATTAAACGATATATAGATAGGTAGACAGACAGATGATAGATGATAGATGATAGATAGATATATTCTAGATCAGTGGTCCTCATCCTTTTTTGCACCTTGGACCGATTTCAAGCAAGGCAATTTTTCCCAGGATCGGGATTGGGGGGCACAATTAATGCATAGTACATAATACATATATAGTGTAAATGTAATCATTACATTTTATATTATGCACTTTATTTTTATTGTTATTATTATTGTTACATTATAAAATATAATACAGTTCACCCTAATACAAAATCAGTGGGAGACCTGAGTTTGTTTCCATGCAACTAGATGCATCCAGGTTCAGCCCAGGTGGCCCGTTTCGGCACAGCCCGCAGCCCAACACCGGTCCACGGCCCAGTGGTTGGGGACCCCTGTTCTAGATAGATAGAATGATAGATAGATAGATTCTGGTTTTGGAAAGAAAATAACCAGTCATTCAGCAGGGTCAAAAGTGTCATATAACAGTGACATATGTGCAGTGAAAGAACATGGCCGTGATTGTGCACAACATAAAGAGCACTTGGTTTCATGAAAGCACTGGTGCTGCTCTGTAAATTAACCCTAGGAAGGTTGGCTGATCTTTTGACTGCACAGGCGGTTCAATTATGGTGGCTGACACACACACACATACACAAATAGTTATATATATAACCCCCCCAGCAGTTAGAGAAGGGTTATTAATGTACAATAGAAAGACGTGAGAACCTTTTATTTTGAAAAACAGCCAGGAGAAGTGAATTGATCTCGGCATGGTGTGACTTGACAAGAACGCTTTTTTTGCCAATCCAAATTAGATCTGAACTTTTTAAAGCCCTATGCCATTCAGCGCCGAAAACCCTCACGCACTGCTGAGACCTCTCGAACAGAGACAGATTGTTTTCATTGGATTCACAAAATCTTTGGCTACAACTACTCGATAAAATAAGAGGCGTTAGAGTGAGTAGAGTGAGTAGATCTCTACAGATTTTTGGTTCCCTGGTAGCTGTCACTTTAAGTTAAGGCAACTGAAGAGTTAGCAGTCAGTAATATCTGTAATGCCTTCCTCCTCTGGAGATGACATAGGGATTGTCTTTGTGGCATTGCCCATTGTATGCTACAGAGCAGCACATCTGGTGACCCATATTGTACCTATTAGTAACTATGTACTATGTATATTGGTCAGTTTATTGTGAATGAACAGAACAACAGAAAGGTAGCCATACGCATGGTTTTGGTTCCATCAATTTAGCCAGTGGCTACCTATGGTTGGATACCATATGAGGTCAGCAGAGGTATGGCCTTCTATACTCTTCTGTAGGGGCACATAAACAACTCTGCTTTACTTTCTGCTGTACAATCATTTGGGCTGTCAGTGTAAATGAACGGAACAGTAGAAAGGTGGCCATAGTTTTGGCTTTTGGACGTTTTGCCAGTGGGCCAATTGGTTGGATATCTTATGGGATCAGTAGGGATATGAATTTCTATTATCTTCTATGGGAGGACATAGCCCTGGTAGCAGGCCTTATGGGGTCAGCAGGGGTATGGCCTTCTATAGAGGCACAAAGTCCTGGTAGCATCCATTTCAAAACAGGACAGAGTCATCAATGAGCAAGAATTATACGTAACACTTCCCCCATTACATTCATTATATAACAAGCAAACCTGGCACACTGTTGGCATGCAACTGTTTCAGACCACAGAAAGCTGAGGGAACGGCTGTTAAGTCCATTACAAGTCCTTCATTCGTTCCTTGTTCTGTTCTTGCACTCTTGTTTCACACTTGCAAAGAATGGCTGTGACCTCATCTCTCCTTACCTGTTATTGTTGGGAAACGGAGAAATAATGGGCGTCTTTAATTAGGGCATACAGTAAAACATAAGAGAGGCAGTGCGAGAGAGAGCGAGAGAAAATCTTCCGAGAGTTATGAGTAGCATTTAATGGGAGAAACAAATGGGATTTTTTATGGTTAAGTATGAATTCACACCCACAGCATTTCTTTCACATTAGGGAAGGTTTGTAAATCAAATCAGTATGCTTGGATGCTGTCGTCCCCTCGTTGAATCTCTTATGTCATTTCTCTCTTGATATTCCCTCACTAGACATGCAGCCAAAGTGAGGCCCTACCATCCATATCTATTTTCTGAGTGTAGCAATTTGTCCTTTGACACACAAAGATTGGGTTAGGAAACAAGTGCTGGATTGAATTGGACATGGTGTTAGTCCCAACAATTTGAGGTCACCGGGCAGCAATCTGGACAATGGAGAGAAGTCATCTGTTACTCCTTAGATATGTGCACTGGGGCTTGGACAGGAGAAGACCCAGGGGGAAAGAGGACGGATTTGGAAAAATGCTTTTCGAAAAAGCAGGAATAAGATCCATTTATTACATTTGACACGTCGGTTCTAAATATAACAATACCTTTCCCAAAGATCATTAATTTTAACAAATAAATGAGTTATGCAAGTTAATAGAGCGCCATTGTTCCTTAGTGGTAATATTAACGGGGCAGATACACCCGGCACGTGGTCATTTCCCTCACTCCCTCCTAATTATTTGGCAAATCTTAGATTTTTACCTAATTGCCCTGTGTTAGCACCCAGTCTCCACCTACTGAAGCCTGTTTGCCGTTACCCAGTAGTCATGCAAGCAGAGAAAACACACACACACATACCCTGCGCTGAATGAATTCTTTGGGTAATGCTGTTTCTTAAGGCTATTTGTCTTTACAAGTGAACCAATGTTCATGGTTCCTACGACCTCGCTATAATTACTCCCAGCAATTATTGCATCCACAATCCTCCTCCTCCTGCAGTCCGAAACACATTTGTTCCTGTTTATTAGGCTGTAAGCAGTAACTAATTTACATTGTTTTTAAGGGTTTGGAGCTGCGGTTATTTATTGCGTAGGCTGGGTGGGGGGGGCGAAATAAATTTGACCACTATGCAAAAAAAAAAAAAAACAATGGTGAAAAAAATTGCAATGTAATTTAAGTTGCAATAATCTTTTACATATCGGTGTGTTTTTCAGGCTCTATTTTTTTTAATTCCTCAACTCGTAGAGAACAGTGACCCTGTTTATTAGAAATAGTCTTAAGACTGGGAACGTTTGCTAATGTGCTGAATAAAATAGTTGTCAGCAGTACTGGCTGAATGTAAAAGCTTAACGTTCTAATCAGTTTGTTACATAGCCGGGTGTTTTTCAGGCTCCTTTTTTTTATTAATAGCAATAATCTTAGTCTCTTCTCTACACTGGAAACTTTGGTTAATATGCTGCATTGTAATATTTGTCTGCTGAATATAAAAACCTAAAGTTCTAATCAGATTGTTGCATATCGGTGTGATTTTTCAGGCTCTATTATTGTTTTTATTCATTTCACTCACAGAAAATAGTAAAGCCATTTGATAGCAATAGCCTAAATCTCTTCTTCAAACTTTTCTTAATGTGTTCCATTATAATATTTGTCAGCGGCTGAAGGTAAAAGCCTAAAGGTCTAATGAGATTGTTACATATTGGTATGTTTTTCAGACTTTTTTTTTCTTCATTGATAGCAATAATCTTAAATCTCTTCTCCAGACTCAAAACTTTGTGTTAATTTGCCTAATAAAGTGTTTGTCAGCAGTATAAACTTAATGCAAAAGCCTAAAGTTCTAATCAATTTGTTACATATCAGTGCATTTTTTCAGGCTCCATTTTTTCTTTTTCATTTATTTCAATGCCAAATACTAAACCCATTTGATACCTTTGTTAACATGCTGCATTCAATTCTTTGTCAGCGGTATCACCTTAATGTAAAAGCCTAAAGTTCTAATCAGTTTGTTACATATTGGTGTGTTTTTCAGGCTCTGTTTTTAATTTTTTCCCATCATTCCACTTGCGGAAAATAGCATCCCTATTTAATAGTAATAGTCTTAATCTCTTCTCCAGCCTGGAAACATTTGTAAATGTGCTGCATTAAGATATTTGTCAGCAGTATTGACTGAATGTAAAAGCCTAAAGTTCTAATCAGTTTTTACATGTCAATGTGTTTTTCAGGCTCCATTTTTTTTCTTCTTCTTTTTTTATTTTTTTGCAGAAAATGGTAACCCTGTTTGATAGCAAATAGTCTTAATCTCTTCTCCAGACTGGAAACTTTTGTTAATGTGCTGAATAAAATATTTGTCAGCAGTATGGGCTGAATGTAAAAAGCTCTCCGTGGAGAAAACAATGTCTTTACTGTTCCCCTTCTCATCATAGCAGATTTTGTTATCAAGTTGGGAAGGGGGGGGGGGGGAAAGGGCTTGTTTAGGCGAAAATAATGATCATAAATAGAGTTGTAGAGTGGAGCACTAAGAAACTGGTGACAGTACCTGCTATCAGGGCCCTGCAATTCCAAGGAAATATGAGTGTTCTGATCCAGGGAAACAGTAATTATGTTTTTGTGAAGAATGTACAATGGTGCTAGGATGATGAATTGATCACAGATTGGAAGCGTGGTATAACTGTCATGTTACAGAGATAAGAGGGTGCGCGGGGATTGCTCATCTTTTCTGCTAGTTCACAGCCAACTAGTTTATTAGCACAAATCCCAAATGTTTAGTAAACTCATTAGGTTCCATCTAATGCTAATTTATCATCATAGATGGAAACGTAGCCGTCGAGGCCAGAGGACTGCACAGAATCCTCGTGATTTTTCCAGGGCTTTTTTTGATCAATCACCCTTCTTACGAGTGACTGTCTCTCTTTAAATGCTTTTAACAGGCCAGGATGATGCATTATCTCCAGCAGACCGATCCATTCGAATTTGTATTGGTTATACTCCTAATGATGGCTATCTGAGATGTTAACAGAGATGCCGTGGGGGGAGGGAAGAGTATTAATGTGTACATGTGTGTGTGTGTATGGTTATGCTATCCTACCCCATATTAAATAATGGGGACCCTAGTCTTCTGCTATGGCCCTGGCCCCCCCACTTCTATTCCATGGCTAGGGTCTTCCTGTGAAACAATCAGCTTTATTATAAAGAATTCATCCTGCAATCAGTTGCTATTTACCCTAAATCTCAAGATATTTGTTTTTTTTTTTAAAAATTAAGCCTTTAATGCCTGGTCTCCTGACGTTTTCGAACATATTCTATAGTGAATTTTCTTTTCTTTTTCAAAGATGATAATAATCTTTGCTTGATCTTAAGGCAACAGCTGCAAAGATAATGAAATTCTTATGATATTTCGCCAGGTAAAATGTGAATTGCAGAAGAAAAGCTATTGAATTTTTATGGTTCTTAATCGCATAAAATGAGATTCATGGGGCATACGTCTAACTGTACTCGGTGGACTTCACAGAGATGCACTTGCAGCCTAGTCCCACTGTGTGGTGTTAAGAGCTCCTTTTACGCTGGCAAAAACAATAACAGAGATCCAAAACAAAGGAAGAATTAACTAGTCAAGGTCCTGAAATAGCCCAAATTTTTTGTTGCTGGTTGGGTGGCCCTTAAGGTCACTGCTGCCTTTATTGGTGAAAACACCACTGTGTTCTCTACAGTGTTGCTTTCAAAATCTAGCCCTACTATACCTACATCTACAGTCCCTTCCCAGAGGCTATTATCCCACTGCTACTATAGGCACCATCTCTCCCTACTATACCTGCTATCCCACAGCCCCAGTCCCTTCCCAGAGGCTATTATCTCCCCACTCCTACTATAGGCACCATCTCTCCCTACTATACCTGCTATCCCACAGCCCCAGTCCCTTCCCAGAGGCTATTATCCCACTGCTACTATAGGCACCATCTCTCCCTACTATACCTGCTATCCCACAGCCCCAGTCCCTTCCCAGAGGCTATTATCCCCCCACTGCTACTATAGGCACCATCTCTCCCTACTATACCTGCTATCCCACAGCCACAGTCCCTTCCCAGAGGCTATTATCCCCCCACTGTTACTATAGGAACCATCTCTCCCTACTATACCTGCTATCCCACAGCCCCAGTCCCTTCCCAGAGGCTATTATCCCCCCACTGTTACTATAGGAACCATCTCTCCCTACTATACCTGCTATCCCACAGCCCCAGTCCCTTCCCAGAGGCTATTATCCCCCCACTGCTACTATAGGCACCATCTCTCCCTACTATACCTGCTATCCCACAGCCCCAGTCCCTTCCCAGAGGCTATTATCCCCCCACTGCTACTATAGGCACCATCTCTCCCTACTATACCTGCTATCCCACAGCCACAGTCCCTTCCCAGAGGCTATTATCCCCCCACTGCTACTATAGGCACCATCTCTCCCTACTATACCTGCTATCCCACAGCCCCAGTCCCTTCCCAGAGGCTATTATCCCCCACTGTTACTATAGGAACCATCTCTCCCTACTATACCTGCTATCCCACAGCCCCAGTCCCTTCCCAGAGGCTATTATCCCCCCCACTGCTACTATAGGCACCATCTCTCCCTACTATACCTACTATCCCACAGCCCCAGTCCCTTCTCAGAGGCTATTATCCCCCCACTGCTACTATAGGCACCATCTCTCCCTACTATACCTGCTATCCCACAGCCCCAGTCCCTTCCCAGAGGCTATTATCCCCCCACTGCTACTATAGGCACCATCTCTCCCTACTATACCTGCTATCCCACAGCCCCAGTCCCTTCTCAGAGGCTATTATCCCCCCACTGCTACTATAGGCACCATCTCTCCCTACTATACCTGCTATCCCACAGCCCCAGTCCCTTCCCAGAGGCTATTATCCCCCACTGCTACTATAGGCACCATCTCTCCCTACTATACCTGCTATCCCACAGCCCCAGTCCCTTCCCAGAGGCTATTATCCCCCCACTGCCACTATAGGCACCCTCTCTCCCTACTATACCTGCTATCCCACAGCCACAGTCCCTTCCCAGAGGCTATTATCCCACTGCTACTATAGGCACCATCTCTCCCTACTATACCTGCTATCCCACAGCCACAGTCCCTTCCCAGAGGCTATTATCCCCCCACTGCTACTATAGGCACCATCTCTCCCTACTATACCTGCTATCCCACAGCCCCAGTCCCTTCCCAGAGGCTATTATCCCCCCACTGCTACTATAGGCACCATTTGAGCCTATTATACCTGCTATCCCAGCTCCATAGTTCTTGTTATGTACAGTTCCCAGGATCCCATGAAGGCTCCAGCTCTTGGATGATAATGAAAATTCTTCTTTTGCCAATAGCTAAAGGGCCACAGGTTGGACAGGTCTTAGCTTTCATTCTCTCTTCGTGATCCCTTTGGTTACAAGCGTTTGTCAGTATGCTCACTAACTGCAATCAGATCTCATCTGCATCCCAGTAGTATTGATTCATATTTAACATCAAGGCTCACAATTGATTGCTATTGATTAACAATAAAAAACTTCCCTAGATGCAGAGCGGCCAGTCCAATATTCAAGGCGAATTGCTCTCTGTTTGCTCATTGACCGAGGCATAAAGCCTTTCATCTGCTGTACATATTAATTGTCTGGCTCGTTTTCAGTAGTGATTCAAGATTTGAAATTGTACATACCTATAATGTGTATTACTGATTGCAATTCGCCTTTGTTGTTGTATGAAAGGTAATGTTCTCTTGGTTGAATGGGGGAAAAGACACCAAATAGTTTACAATCCAATAATTCAGTGTTTAATCTATGAAATGATGTCACTTAATGGGACCCTATCACATAAAACTTGCCCTGATTAGGAGCAAGCTATAATTCTAGGGAGTGGGGGTAGGGTGTGATAGGTGGAAATGCTTAAGCCAACCAGTCCCTCCCCCTACACTTCCCTATTCATTTGTATTAATGAGAGTCTCCTCTGTTTGTGGGTTTTCTTTTTAATCATCATTGAGTCCACACTTTAATGATGTCATCACAGAGTCATCGCTTATTGACATCATTCAAGTGGTCTTCTCTGCAAAGTATCTTTTAGGGTCTGAAAACAGTTGTTGGTAAAGAATTTGCTTCAGAATGGGCACCCAAGTAGACATTAGTTGTGTTGAATATGTTTTATGAATCCCCAGGCCCAAACCAAGTTGATATAATATTTTTTATTGTCTTTTTGGGTTATATGCAGGTGAGAAAATGACTTAAGGATCATTATTACTATAATTATTATTAACATTTATTTATAAAGCGCCAACATATCCCGCAGCGCTGTACAATAAGTGGGTTACATACATTGGACATACAGAGTAACATATAAAGCAACCAATAACTGACACAAGAGGTGAAGGGAGCCCTGCCCAAAAGAGCTTACAATCTACAAGGAGAAAGGGTTGAGACACAAGGTGTGGGATGACTAACTGGTGGGTCCTTTAAGTGTTCTTGGACTACGCCACCCAGAATTCCTTGTCAGTATTAAAATATTGAAGAATATGTGGGAGTTCAGAAAACATCTGGAAGGGTTGGACAATCATGGGCCAAAGTAACACATTAACCTATTCCCTCTGACAATGGTGGGAGGCCAGCGATGTGTTCTCTCCAATAGATTAGCAAAGAAATAACATGTAGAACAATTTTCAGAGGCTTCATTCCAATAGTTTTCTTTTTTTTTTTATTTGGGGGTGGTGGTGGGGGTGACGTGCCTCCTCTCTAACCCTAGCTGGTTACTTCTGGAAACCAAATGGCTCTCAAACATATTGTCTAAGTTTTCTGCTGCACTGGAACATCTGAAAGAAATTATCCAATCTTTTACATCCAGAAGTTTACAGTTATATAATGATGGAGAAAACCGCAAAGCCCCGGGGGATAGCAAATTTTAGAGATACTTTTAAAATGAAATTATCCAGCCAAACCTACAAGACAACCCACTTGTATTTTTACACAATAACTACAATCTGGAATTAATTTTTGGTGATAGGGAAAACCCAATTTGCCTTTTTTTTTTTATTTAACCATTGATTAAGAAATCCGTGCTACAAGGTTGTTACAAGGTTGTACCCTGTAAAGGATTGGTTGTTTGTGTATCTGTGGGAACAATCAGAAGGATCGTCTCCCAATGTGAGGATGTTTGGCCCCATATAACCATAACGAGCAGCCTGCGGATTTTATTGTATCTATCTATGGCTTTGTTTGTTGGATCATATTTATAAATAGTGGGTGTCTGGTCCTTTATACTGAAAAGTATGGCTTCATGGCTTATCAAGACCACTACTTATGAATGGGAGGTGCCATACTGCTTGCTGAACTGCCCTTGGGGGTGGCAAATAGTAAGCAAGTGCCCTGAACCCTGCAGTTTTGAAGAGCAGCACTGATTGCAGAATTGCCTGCTTACCGAATGCTCCATGGGGGCCGCACCCTGAATAGCTTTCCCTTGCCCCTTATTCTTTTAAGACTGCCCTGACTGCTTGCCTTGGCTACTTACTCCTTATAGAAAGCCATAGTAGTTATCATACCCAAATAGAAATATCTTAAGGTGATAGTCCTTTTGTTTATTGAATTCAAGCCCAAATAGTAATATCTTAAGGTGGTAGTCCTTTGTTTATTGAATTCAAGCCCAAATAGTAATATCTTAAGGTGGTAGTCCTTTGTTTATTGAATTCAAGCCCAAATAGAAATATATTAAGGTGGTAGTCCTCTTGCTTATTGAATTAAAACACCCATGCCTAACCCATTCTAGTCCTAATGGGGTGCTCAATTTCTGGGAAATCTGTCTTAAGGCTTTCTGTTAAGTATGCAGCAATGAGGCCCAGCCTGGCAATCCGGAAACTCTAGCAAATGCCAAACAGGGCAAGCAAAATGGCAGCTTCCACTCATGTGTGTATGCAGATATGTAGATTATTCCATGTGGATTGTTACATGCAAGTCCTACTTTACTTCTACTATCAATGGCATTGAATAAAAACCTTAAACGGAAATAAGTTTTCCCTTTATCGGAGGACTTGTCCCATCCCATCTCCAACCATAACTTGCCTGGCACGATTTCAACCGAGTGGAACTAAAGAAAGCTTTTAAACTCACACAAATCACTCGCAAAACATCCCCTCGCTGGAACGTAACCGCCGAGCAAGTGCACACAGTTTCGGGCCTATCTGCAATAATGCAATAAAATTCCATTTTTTAGCATTACCAGATGTGTAAACCGAGAGGAGGGAGGCAACTAAAAAAAAATTGGGCTGAAAGAATGAAGGATGGTGGTGATCCTTATACAGAACCGAGCGTGATTTCCTAATGCATTCTTCCTGGGGATTTTCTTAAATAGAAATAGGATCTGCTAAGCATGGGATTGGGTCCCTGGGCACGGATCAGAGGCAGATATAAATGTATCAGGGCCGGTATTAATGACCACGGATATATATCTCCAGATATATATCTCCCAGAAAGAGAGCAAGCGGCCCCTGCTACTGAGTCGGCCCTATATCACAACATGGGTGCTCTCTTCTCCTAATTGTGTTTATGCATTCTGTTGGGTTATCCTGGGAGGGATCAAAGGGTGATTTCCCCCATTAACGCCTAAGAGAGCCTTGCTAGGTGATTCAGACCAGCTGTGTGAAACATAACATTCAATTTACTTTTACCATCCTTCCTGTCCAGATTAAACTACTGCTGTGTTCTTATTGTGTAGATTAAACTCTAATGTAAACACAATTATCTCTAGAGCACTAGTTAACAACACTCCAAATCTTCCTTCTGGTCCTTCCTACCGGCTACCTGAGGTTTTTTTTTAGAGATCCAATGGCTCTTGGGGGTGACAAAAGTTTGACGACAGTGATACTGAAGTTTTTCTGGGCCTAAATATTTAATGTAGCTAGTAGTTTTGTCTGTGGGACATTGTATGGAATTAACTAAACATCTAAAATATCCAAAAGGGGCATCTTGGCCCCCATGGCTCTTCAGCAAGGATATTTATGACATTACATATTGCATATACCGTTATGGGACCTATTATCCAGAATGTTTGGCATCTAGGGCTTTCTGAATCTTTTGGGTCTCTGTACCTTAAGTCTACTTCATCATTAAAACATTAATCAAACCCAACAGGATTGTTTTTGCCTCCAATAAGGATTAATGATATCTTAATTGGGATCAATTACAAGGTTCTGTTTTATTATTAGCGATCATTTTTAAGAAATTGATTAATTTGAATAAAATGAAGTTTATGGTAAATGGCCTTTTCGTAATTTAGAGCTTTCTGGATAAAGGGTTTCTGGATAACAGATCCCACACCTGTATCTGTGCCAATTGTTTTGCTGCATGGAGCGCCAATATAACTTCAAATATTATTAGATTTGGTGGAGCTGCCATATTGCCATACAGAATTAATACATCCTAATTGGTGGCAAAACAGTCCAACTGGGATAATAAGATGTTTAAATGTTTATTTATAGACAAGGTGACCCAAATTACAAAAAAAGTCCCAAGCAACTCTCTCTCTCTCTCTCTCTCTCTCTATATATATATATATATATATATATAAAAGATCCTATACCTGTATTATCCTAAGGCTCTTATCAAACTGTGCCCCTAGGGTAAAATATATATTTCTGTAGACTAAACACTCTAACAAATAACTCCTTTACCTCCTATAAAGGCCTGTATTTGTATATAAAATATAATAGATTGTAAACTTTTCCATGCACAGTCCTCACTGTGTATTGAACACCTAAGCACTTAAACAAAGATATTTTTACTGTAGAATAACTATACCCCTGCCTTTTAAAGCACTGTTGGTGCTATATAAATACATACTTATAATATATAATATTTTTTAGGTACATTGCCAATTTCCCTGCCAAATATGTTTTCTAAAAATCTTCAGCACTTGTTTGCCCTGTGGCCCTACACCCGGTCAGCTCAGCAGAAATACATATATATCAAAGTGATATCTATCTGAGTGTAATTTCAGTGCCCACCGTCCATCTATTTACTCGCTCTGGCCCTGGCCATTGTCACACTCACAATAAGTCGAACAGCTCCACAGAAGCCTGAAAATATAAAGTGAGGATCATTTGCCTTATCAGATGCAGACACAGCAGGGACTGGAACATTATCTCTGCTAAAGCGTTAGGACTGCCGGGTCACTTCCTAAACTCTACAGCTTCATTCCCTGTCAGCCTGACACAATCCAGATGACTTCAAACTGGACTTTTATTGCCTCCGACCCCAACAATCTTCTCTTTCCCATCCTTCAACAGGTTCATTTTATGAGGCATAACTACACTAAATAATACTGTATCTCACTGCTTCTCTCCCTCTCTCTCCCCCATTGATTCAACAGCCTTTAATTGCTTGGAACACAAGGCAGATTCCTGCATCCAAGCAAGTTGCCATCACCTTGCTCTGCTATTATTCATTGCTATTAGACAACATCTAACTAAGATATTGATTTGCACTTTGACATCAGCCTTGCTACTGTTCTTGATTTTTTTGTCAATAGGTGGGGAAAAAAAGAAGAAATCTCTCCAATAGATAGTTAAATGTTTCGCAATTAAGCAAAAACAATATCCTGCGTTGGTGCCTTTTTCATTAATAACACAATAGCACAGAAAATACTGCACAAACAATTAAAAAAAGGGAAGATTTGAAAGCATTGGAGCTCATTCACTAACAGGGATTACTGGACAGTAATCCATAGCAAGCGAATAGCAATTAATGTTGGTCAGTCTGCTGTAGGTTAGACTGTTGGGTCATTATGGGTCACTGGTGCAATTATACATGAATCAAAAAATGTTTATACTCTTGGCACCATTGTTTCCACTGCTACTATAGGCACCATCACTCCCTACTATACCTGCTATCCCACAGCCACAGTCCCTTCCCAGAGGCTATTATCCCCCACTGCTACTATAGGCACCATCTCTCCCTACTATACCTGCTATCCCACAGCCCCAGTCCCTTCCCAGAGGCTATTATCCCCCCACTGCTACTATAGGCACCCTCTCCCTACTATACCTGCTATCCCACAGCCCCAGTCCCTTCCCAGAGGCTATTATCCCCCACTGCTACTATAGGCACCATCTCTCCCTACTATACCTGCTATCCCACAGCCCCAGTCCCTTCCCAGAGGCTATTATCCCCCACTGCTACTATAGGCACCATCTCTCCCTACTATACCTGCTATCCCACAGCCCCAGTCCCTTCCCAGAGGCTATTATCCCCCCACTGCTACTATAGGCACCATCTCTCCCTACTATACCTGCTATCCCACAGCCACAGTCCCTTCCCAGAGGCTATTATCCCCCCACTGCTACTATAGGCACCATCTCTCCCTACTATACCTGCTATCCCACAGCCACAGTCCCTTCCCAGAGGCTATTATCCCCCCCACTGCTACTATAGGCACCATCTCTCCCTACTATACCTGCTATCCCACAGCCACAGTCCCTTCCCAGAGGCTATTATCCCCCATTGCTACTATAGGCACCATCTCTCCCTACTATACCTGCTATCCCACAGCCCCAGTCCCTTCCCAGAGGCTATTATCCCCCCACTGCTACTATAGGCACCATATCTCCCTACTATACCTCCTATCCCACAGCCCCAGTCCCTTCCCAGAGGCTATTATCCCCCCACTGCTACTATAGGCACCATCTCTCCCTACTATACCTGCTATCCCACAGCCCCAGTCCCTTCCCAGAGGCTATTATCCCCCCACTGCTACTATAGGCACCATCTCTCCCTACTATACCTGCTATCCTACAACCACACTACATTCCTAAAGGCTCCTGGGCACAATCTCGCCCTATTGTATGCCATTTGCATGCCAGTGTTCCTTAGCTGAGTCTATTATACCTATTGCTACACTGTCAAAAAGTGAACTGACTTATTGAGTTTTCAGCATGTTTCTGCTAATACATGACAGACATTCTTTCTTTCTTTATTACTTGTTGAGAGTTACTGTTAGAATGCACCATATTATATCTTATACACAGAGCCTATAATTAAATTAAAATTAATGTGAAGGTTAAAATGGATAAACATATATGTACACGCAGCGTGACAGTATTATCTTGTCTTTTACATCTCAGGATTGGTTCACATCCTAGGCAAATTAGCTTTATGCACCTTGTGTCATCTTGTTTCACAGGAATTATTTTACAAGGCCTTGTTGCGAGGAGGTCATTCCCCTGCCTGATCATTTGTTGTTCATGAATCTGCTCCGTGCCAATTTGTGTGTGCATGTGCAATCAAAAGTGACTTGGAGTTAGCGAGATAATAATCATCTCGCCGCTGATGTAAAAACTTCCTCCATTCGACCGCCATGAATCAGGATGATTCCAAGTGAATGGGATTTTAATCACCTGTCACTGCCTCCAGCACTTTCTCTATATTTATGATAATTTTTTTTTGTCTTTTTATTGAAATCAGTGTTGACTGAATCAAGTAATCCTGATTAGCAATCTCACTGTATCCAGTCAAGAGTGAAATGCATCAGAGCATTATTGGTACACCGAACAGAATAGGATAGGGAAGGGAGCAAAAATGGGCTGACAGTGTTTGACTTAGTGATAGGTAAGTGTGTGTATGTTAGAAAGGCAAATTATTCTGGGGGAAAAAAACTAATGTTGATTTAATATAACATCTTTTTTCCATGCAAATGGCTCTTCCTTGTGGTTACAATTATTGGAGAGGGTAGAGAATTACTGTAAAACATATAGGACGTATTTCAAACTTGCACTAACATATTTCAGATCGTTTTTAATCACTGAAACAGAAAACTAGCAACGGCCTTTATCATAAACTATTATGGAGCATAATTATTAGTGCAATAAGGGCTTTGGCAGAGAAATATCAAAACAGAGCCGCCCACAATGGATTCCTTCCTTTTGATGTGGGAGGGGGCACATTGCATTGCTCCGGGGTAATAATGATGCACATAGAGCATCCTGTGGCACTTTCCATTTCAGTCAATGGGAAGCAATCTACATTGGGTAGCTATGAGTGGTGGTGATCAAAATGTCCCAACTCATCTTGTAATGAAGTCAACAGTCATTGTTTGAAATTTCTAGCATGGACAACATGCCAGCACATCAAATTCTTATACATTTTGGGCAAGAACGTCATAAAAACCTGCAGTGCCGCTGCTTTCCAGTTGGGAAAACCATGGCAGAAAAAAATGCTCCATTCCCTAAATGTGCCAGTGAAATTGAACCAGTTTTCCACCTTTGTGTTCAGTCCAAACAGCCCAATTTGTGATTGTGTTGACAACGTTGAGTGTAGATACAATCTGTCAGTACAGATACATTGGCACACTTGCCAATATGATTGTTTATACAATCAGATAAGAACTAATTTGGCTACCAATGTGTAAACCCAACAGTCAGCCAGTTTAATGGAGAGGTTGAATTGTATACATCCATACTAATGATGCACTATGCTTGGATCCTTGCCCATACAGCTCCTAGGGTTTATAGAACCAGCCATGCCTTATAAGCACCAGCAATTTGCACCTTTTTAAGACCAAGAAGAGAAACCCTGTCCTTTTACCTCTACGGCCTTAGCATTAATTTGTTTGTTTATGTTAGTGTAAAACACTTTCTGAACGACGTCTGTAGCGCTCATGGATACTAACAACAGTATTTTGTTATCTTTATGTTGTTTTCTTTGCATGCTTGTTAAAAAGTGGAGTCTGGGTGTCTGAGACAAAACCCTAACAAGTTCTTTCTAATCAGCCTTGGAATGTTTCTGTCAAGAGCAAGAAAAATGCTCAGCTTGAAGTTATATTTCTCCCCCAAGAAACACATTTGTTTAAAGATTGGCCTGTCAATTTGTGAATCAACATTTCGCCTTTTTTTTTTTTCTTCTTCCTTTTGCTCAGACATCATGCTTTTGCTTTTTTTCCCCCCAAGAAGGGGAAATAATATAAAGCTGCTATTTGTTGTTTGAAGGAAGTAAACTTCATCAGTTGGACTTAGATGTATGCTTGAAATGTCACTCAGAGCAGCTTTCTTGTAATGAAACGTTGCACACAAATTTCTCCCTATAAGCTCCAGGGGATTAGACCCTGTAAAAAGAAAGAAAGGGAAGAGGGAAAAAAAAAAATCTTTTCTTCGCCGAGGTGCATCAGAGTGAGAAGTTTAAAATCCACAATTTATTCAAATATTGATATTTCTACTTGTCAGGAAAGAGGTACCTTGATATTCCACTGAGCGCAGTTGTCAGAAGAATCCCAAGAAATGTGTCAGATAATTCATAAATGGCGTTCACTACTGTGAAATCAGTCGGGAACAACAACAACAAAATGTATATCATTGCGGATGTAGAGTTGGGGGGGGTGAAATAACAGAAAACAAGACTAACATTTCCATCATGTCACATCCTCATTTTGAAGTTTGAATTTTCTTTCTTTCTTTTTTTTTAAAGACAATTCTCTGAAAAAGTCTAAAAGACGTGGAAAATTATATTTTTAGATCTGCTTTCTAGGGAGAGATCTGTTTGTAACAACCCTTGAGAGCTTTTATTTCCCATCCTGTGGTAGCCAATCAGAAACCAGCTGTTTACAAGTCTTTTGTAAGCAATGTTGGTTCTGCATGTGGTTTGCATTAAGGTCTCAAAAAGCTGTGAACGCTGAAGCTAATGATGTCCAAAAAAAAAAAAAGAAAAAGTAGTGTAAATTCCAGACTGTTGATAGCTGGGACTGAAGCTTCAATGATTTCCTTGGTATCTCCAAAGTACCACCATATGTTGGAGTCTTTAATGGCTTTAAAGTGTCCTTTGTTGAGCGTGGGATATTGTATTTTTCTTTTAAATATAATGCCTAAGCTGTAATTTCATATATGTCATTTCATATATATCAGCGCTGCGGAATATGTTGGCGCTTTATAAATAAATGTTAATAATAATAATAATAATAATAATATGTATGTATGTATAACTTTATTTATAAAGCGCCACAAGGGTACGCAGCGCTGTACAATCTTACAGAATACAAAATTACACACAGGGAGGACAAGTGTTATAATAAATAAATACAATAAATAAGTGCCATGCGGTATGAGACACAGTAGGAAGGAGGTCCCTGCCCCGTAGAGCTTACAATCTAAGTGGTTGGGTAACATACAGGCACAAATTGGAAGGTAAGAGTGCACTAGGTATGGGCATTATTTCTGTCTAATTCAAAAATTCACCATATTTCATTTATGTGCACAAATGGCAGTAACCTTAGCCAATCCGGTATTTCCTTTTATTTGCCTTAACGGAACAAAACGTGGAGCAGTTTCATTGCAATATAACAGGTTACAGGCCCAGAGTGTCCGTTTTAAATTTGTCCTATGCTTTAAGCAACTGCAGAGATAAATTGGTTTCTATCAGGAGCTTGGTGGCTTTGTGCATGTTTAAGTTGAGTGCTACAGAATTTCATCTTGAGTGGATCTGCAGATTTAAGTGTGAAAGGAATGCGGGGAAGCTAGACTGGGTTCAGCCATGGCATTGACAAGAATGTATGGAGATGATAAATAGTTCAAGTACATGTGGGAAGTGAATAACACCCCCTCTATTGTAAGGACACATCCATGGTTTCCATATGATCATTTGGTTCACAGCAAGTCCAGATAGCGCATCCTGTAACAATGTGCAGCCCATCTGGGAGCTGTTGAGACAAGCTATGGGAAATAGTTTAAGCCTTTTTAGTCAGTGTGGTTAATGTTCACTGTATAGAACACCCATTAAGGTACCAGCCATGCTTTAGAAACTTATGGGAAGAGATAAATTAATATAACAGCGAGGCGTGCTCCTTTGGAGGATTCGCTTATAGGGCTATTGACTAATGGAAGACACATAGGAACATTATTTTAGCAGTGACACTAATACTTTTCACATTTTTTGTTTAACCGAAATAGTTTATGGTTTATATGAATTACGGAAGCAGTGGAAATGTTGGCAGTTTTAATCTATAAGCTTTATACCCATCTCACTGCAGTTATATTATATTGGTGGTCTACATTTAGAAGAAACAGAGATTAATGCATTTAAATTGTAATGAAGAATGACAAGAAGTCAAGCAGCTCATTCACAGAACCGCAGAGGAGGAATTATTATGTGTAGGCTCCACCCCTGCTTAAAAATCCAGGTCCACCCCTGAGGTTTTTACAGCAGAAGAATAGCCTTATACAAAATAGTTATAGCTATTAAGATGAATGTGTTCTTAATAATGCTAAATGCATAAAAACACACACCGTTTTTGATTGAATACACCATTCAGTCCATGTGCGACTGTAATTTAATAAATCAAATGTGTTTAGATAAAATAAATCTATCCAGATGGTTCCATGGAAGTGATACCTCTATGAATGCCCTCACCCCTTCCCCCCTCCGTATATCCAATTACAAGTATTAGCAACTAATTGTTGAATCACTTGCCATTCCCATGTTAAATGTTAACATATAAATATGACACGTTTTTGCACAAAGACGGAGAAGATTATTACAGCGGAATTCTATTTTCATTGAGATTTAGATGTCGCAAATGACATTTCAGCCTCCTCAGCCAGACATTCCTGCTTTATGGAGTCAAAGTGTATAAAAAGCAGTTTCATGGCATGACATAGAGGCTGGAAAACTTTGCCTGATTACAGATTTATCATCCTTTGATACATTTAGGCCATAGTGTCCTATGTGTGGAAATGTTGCCACTGTATTTCTAATCATTGAGAAAGAAACATATTCTGTCCCCTCTTGCTTTCCACCTCACATTATTTTATTATGCTTTGTTTTCCTGGTTGTTCCAGCGTGAGTGTTGCAAGACCCTGACATGTCTGGCTCGTTAGAGCCTACTATAGATTCCTGCCATAGCTGACGTTTTCCACGCCTGCTTGCAGCCTATTTCTCTTTTACACCCATTGCTTACTGTCTGCCTGGTGTCTAGGCGAATCTGTCATCTGTACCAGAGCACAGGCCGCTGCACCACTGACAGTAAGGAGGTAAATGCCGGCTGCCTGAATCCCCCATTAACTTTGTGAAGCGTATTGATTTCTTGTAAAAATAATTATATTGACAGGCTTTCTACGAGTAATTGTTTCCAGAGCACAAAGGTCAGTGTTGAGACTGAAGGGTTTTGGAGCGGGGTGCTAGGCGTAAAGTGCAAGGGGGATGGATAAAACCAGACCATAACAGTTACAATGCTGAGAGACTTAAGACTTAAATTTTTAGTATGCTGACAAAATACCTACAACGGCAATGTCAAGACTGATGTGCTTCCCATCATTCCGTTGAGTGAACGTCTTGGGTTTTCAGATAAAGTTGTTGGTTTTCACAATAGCTGTGTGACTTTTTCATGGAGTAACATCTCTTGCTGGTATAAGAGTTCAGTTCAAGAACATGGGGTCATTCTGGGACTCTGACTCCTTTTTTTACAGATGCTGGGTTGGCTTTAGGGCAGGACAATCTGGGTATTTGGTTAAATATATCTGTATTGTGTTGAGATGATAAGATATTTTAGTATCGATGACAGGGATATCCAACCTATGGCCTTCAGGCTGATGCTGTACTTACAAATTCACCATCCCACCAATACCTAATGGCTTTTGGGGTTTATGGTGGGTGGGGGATATATTATGAGTTGTAATGCAAGACATCTCCTCCCAAAGCCAACTTGTCAATAAGCCTTGAGTGATCTCATAAAAGAACAGATTGAGGACATAACCTAATGATAGGGGGTATGGTTCAGCATGATTGTATAGCATGCATATGAAACCCAGTAATCCCCTAAGCTCCCTCGTAGCCAATAATATTCTTCACTTTAGTTTCAAAAAAGAGAACGCCATTTAATAACACACTGCGATGTATAATTGTGTGCTTGTAATGCAATAACCTGCTCTTGAAAATCCGTCTAAACCCTATATCCACCCCCTGATGTAAGGGGACATAGGAGATAAGAGTGATCGCTAGCACTCTCGAGAAATCAAGAGCTCCCCGTTGTTAGTGTTCTGTCACGTCGCGAGCTTGTAACTCAGTGAGAGCTGTTGAACAAACAAGCATTAAACAGTCAATAGTGTATCTGCAAACTAATTGTGTTAGAGAAATGAACTGCTCTTGCAAATTGCCTGGAGCTTTGACATGGAGAAGATATTCTTTGAAGACTGGGTGTCTGCCTGTGTGCTCGAAATGTACATTCCTTCAGGTAGAAAGCAATGTGAATAAAATATATATTTCATTAAATTGGTGCATATGTAAACAAAGGTCAGGCTCTTTTCTAAAAGACTACGGAAACAGCCATGGCTTTGGGTACCGTTGGCTTTCCAGTTGGGTGTCTCTGTTTAAGATCCATATATACTTTGTGTATTTAAATATACTTTTAGACCATTGTAGGATTTTGATTGCCCATTATTGTTTATTTCAAAGTTCTTTTTTACTTTTTCAATCACACAATATAGTTTATATACGGTTATATAACCAACAGCATCTAGAGAATCTCCCTAAAATATCCAAAGCAGCACTTTACGCCCAGTGGTATAAGGAATAACATTAAATAAAATTAAATGAATAACATTAAATGTCTAATCCTAAAGGGATGAAGTAAAAAATGATTGCCCTCAAGCCCATACTCTTGGGGCAAGAATTTGACTTTATAACTCCCTGTTGTGCTTTTATAGAGTGTCCCTAATGTATTTATGGATAGAGCTCTAGGCTAGTCTAGTTTTAGTCTATGGAGGGTAACAGTGCCACTTATACCACTCAAAGGGAACCCTTGCTATATGTTTGAGTAGTGTCTGAGATACTTACTATTTAATTTCTGTGCAGCAGGGTCATTGTGGCATCAATAAGCATTGTGGCATCTCCATGCAAAAAAAAAAAGATTATTTACAAGGCTTTATCATCTAATTCACACACTTGTGGTCAGCATGAATGTCACTCCTGTATCGACAGCCCATAACACTCATTGTGAGCAAGATCTGTGCTCAGATTGGCTCCGGCTAAGTGGTAAAATTGCATACCTGGTACATCAATAGCCAAGAAATAGGTTAAATGAACTTCCTGTTCAGTTCTATTTAGAACAAGATTTGTGTTAACTGTAATCCAATAAACACTGCAGGAAAAAAAAGAATAGGGTAACCCTATTGGGAAATAGTGTCCAGACATGTAGCAACATCTAATGGGTATTTAGGTGCAAACTAGCAGCGAAGTGTTAAATATTTACACGCAGAATGCCAATAGTAATTGTCCACTTTATCTGAGCTAGCCTAGGGAAATGTCTTATTTGTCTCCATGTTACTTCAATAAACAGAAGACTGGAAAATCCCCTCACTATTTCTTAGGGGCTTAGAATTAATAAAGCCTGCCAGCATAAAATATGGGCTGGAGTTTTTTGAATGATCACTTCTGCGCCTGGCTATATAATATGGCTTTAACTCCATGTGGCCTGTCTATTAAGCAAGACAGGATGAGCCTTACAAATAATAAAAAATATTTATGTTTTTCTTAGCGATACTAACAAGGTAACATATCAGAGGAGAAATGGCAGCAGAACGATGAGGTAACTATTCCTTATGAATGCAGCGCACAGTTGGATCTCTTTCTGGTCCCATAAACACCCTAGGCTCCTTCTCTCCACCGGAGCCATTATTCCACAAATTGTCTTTTCTTCCCTTTTTGTTTGTGAAATCTTAAGTGTCATAAATGCCTCCATCTCATATATATTTGATAGTTAATATTAGTTTCAGCCCGGGAAAGTGCACTTTACATGTGGCAACATGCGATTACCTGAGAGTGTTATTGCAAAGGCAAAAATCAATACCAATTTATAATTTAAGATTTCAGCCTATCACTTTTTATGACTCTCTATCCAGCCTCATTAATTTTTTATTATGATTGACTGAAACTGAAAGATTTTTAACATGTTTCGCTGTTATTTATTCAACCTTAATAATTAAATAAACCCTTAATTGGCTGTATTTGGAAGGCCTGGCCAAAATGACTTTTTTTTTTTTTTGGTCACCATACATAATTAATTAAAGAGAAATACCGTGCATTTTGAAATAGAGGTGAAAATGATCTCTTTCTGTCTCTTATTAAAGGGAATAAATGGAAAACTATCTTCTTAAGGGGAACTGGTTTATTTTTTTTATTTCAAGCTATGTGAGTAACAAAGGTATTTTTTCGGCATTGGCCAACTTTTAGAGATCAGTAAAACCTTTTTTGCCTTTCAAAAAGTATAAGGGAGACAACCTCACCAAGGATACACTCGATTGCTGGTTAACTTGCATCTTTTAAAGGTGATTGACAGATGGAAAATTGCACTTTCAAATTTCATCCGTATTCATTTCAGTTGTTCCTACCTCATGTCAACGTCCTGCCATTCATAGACAGGCTAAGGATATATGCATTAGCCGTTGCCGCAGTCAAATAAATAAAAAAATAGAAAGGAAAGAAGGAGAAGACAATCCCTGTACTTGAGAATCCTGAAGGAAAATCAATCATGTCATAAGTGAGAAGTATGGATAAGTTTGATCTGCCGCGAGTTGCGTCCTTTTCATTTCTGGTCACTGCGTTGTCTTTTGTGAAGGCGCCATTTGTTGCAGAGACACCTTTGGCAGCAGGAAAATCCAGCATTAAAATGTATTAAGCAGCTCCCCATGGAGAATTTTCTTTTTTTTCTTTTTCCTCTCCCTTGAAAGTATTTACCTTGACAATGTCTTAGGGGGTAGAATACAAAGGGCTATAGTTATCAAGACGAGAAATAAACAGCACTGAATTGTGCAAAAATGTCGCCATTTTGATACCATGGTATCGCCTGCTTTTGTATAAAGCCGTGCAAGGAACCTTTTGCAAAATGCATAAAATTCTGGTGCAAAAAGTAGCATTTGCGGCTTCATATAATGCTTTTTACACCACTTTTTACCTTTGTAGATTATTGTCTCTTTGACTGAAACTATGACTAATGGTAGAATGTTTGCTACTGAGAGATAAAGCACCATCTATAATTGACCACTAGAGGTGCCATCTTGTCCTTCTCTGTGTAATATGGCAGCTACCACTATTTTATAGGTTAGTTGCAAATCGCCTACACTTTCCATAGCACTGTATAAAGATTTGTAAAAAATTGTTGTAGGCTTTCATTGGGATGCTGGGAGATGTAGTCCAGAAGGTTAAAGATGAACTATACATTTAAAGAATGTTCTATACCCTCAGTACACCTTTCTTCATATTTTATAGTCTAATTAACTCTTCTTATAAATGTTGTCTATTTCACTTGATATTGATATCCAATATCTCTCTGGTGTGCTAAAAGTATCCAAAATCTGTTTTTCCATTAGGCTCCTTTAGCTTTATTAATATGTTCCAGTCAGTGTCGGACTGGCCCACCAGGATCCCAGGAAAACTTCTTGTGGGACTAGGTGTCAGTGGGACCTCTTGCTTCTAACTATTGCATGGGCATTCCCTGTTGAATGAAGAGATGGAAGGATAGAGAAAGGAGACTTGGATACTAAAGAGGTTGAGGGAGGAGAGGAGGAATAATAGTCTAGAAAGGGGGTCTATGGTCCAAGGTTTTCTGGTGGGCCCCTGGCATCTGGTTCCAGTTAAAAGAAAAGATGGGGCAAACTATGGTATTTTCACCCCTGGTGGGTTTACTTGTAATAAGTCAAAGGCAACAAATTACTAGGAGGCCCCAGACCCCTTAATGGTGCACACTGGGCCTGTGTTAGTGGCATGCATGATATAGAAGTCTTTCCCCCAACTATGAATGCAACTATATTCAACTGCTGACACTTCCATTCCTTTCATCTGCTCCCCCCCCCAATAAAGGGCATCATAGTACATAAGTAGCAGCGTGGAAACTTTTTTCTTTTTGCGCGCCAGAATGGTAACGACATTACCATCTTGTTTTCCTCGCCTTGTTCAAGGAAAAACCAATCCTGCCTATAATAAATTTAACGCAAAAATCAAATACAAAACAAATTTATTCCCGCGGAGTTGATACCCTGGTCATTCCTAGCCCTGTCTTCGTATTAAGCTTTAAAATCAGCTGTCACTCTCTATCGATTGCTCGTGAATTGTTATCTATATTTCTCAAAAGTACTCTTGACAGTTAATACAGTGTAAATTATAATCTGGGGAAATGCTGCTTGTTTATGGCAGCAAATTGCTTATATTCTCAACGCTGCCCTCTCTGTTCTGCTATGGTTGACGGACAGCTATTCACATATAGAGAAGCTTTCATGTCTAATTATTTTATCACCCGGATAGAGCGAAATGCGTGGTGCACTTAGTATCATTCGTTGAAAAATATACATTGACAAAAGGTATAGTAGGTAGATTTGATTTCCTATGGCCTATCAGAGCATCTAACATCTAGGGGTTGCTCTAAGCGCCGCTAGTCATAAAATGTACTAAATGTCATCTGTATTATGCAACTCTGGTTGTACAAAACAAGAGATGGGATTTGACACACATTGGGGCCCACCGGGAGATTCCTTGGTATCCTGGCAGGCCAGTCAGACCCTACCATTAGTTGTTTCTATAGGAATGTAATCTGACACAGGGGAGCTTCAGAATGTGTTGTGAAGCAGCAGCCACAGGACTGATTCTTGAGTCCAATGGGTCTTTATATCTAGCGGTGCTTAGAATGGGCCCTAGATATTAGGTGCTCTGGTGGACACTACTGTAGAAGGCCCAGTCTGACATTGACTAGTGGCCTAATCCTGTAATATAGGATCAAATCTACCTACTACACCTTTTGCCAATGTATATTTTTCAAGTAACGATACTAAGGTCGCCACGCATTTCACATTTAAAAATAACATAAAATCTATGGTCTGGATTTGATTCCAGGGTTTCCTCTTGAGGTTTCCAACAGACTTTGAACGTTGAACATTGAGGCCTAATGTGTTGGCATGCTGGAAGCCACTGCCACTATGAAAATGGGAGCTGCAACATGCCTTTGTTATCTGAACCATATTGGCGCGAGTTGCGTGAGACGTTACATAGCGAGCACCCACTCTTGCAATTCATTTGTGCGTTTCGCATGTGCCCTGGGGAAACAGCCGAATATAGGTGCAACCATACTCCAACATTCAGTTCCTGCCATTATGCATGAATGAGGCCCCACTGGCCTATAAATCAGCGCACAGTAACTTTCCAAACCATCCGGTGTAAATGGCTCGACTGTTGTTCAAGTTTGGCATTTATGGTAATTTGTCAAGCCCCTATGCAGTAATGGATTGACTCGTATAAGCAGGGCTATAATTGCAGCTGTTAGCTTGGCTTTCTTTATCTCGCCCTGTCTGAGGCTCCCATTCCTGCATGATTTCTCGCCGCGCAGAAGCCATGTGTGTCTTGTTTTGTTTTAATACATTACTGACCCCGGGTCTCGGGTTACTTGGGTTCCTGTCACACATTCAGTTCCACCCTCATAAACCATGGCGCGCACACTCATACACATACACACACACACATACACAAAATAAATAGAATAAAGAGGTAACAAGGTAACAATCACTGCTCACTATATGAAGTCTAAATGTCACCGTGTAAAACCGGCCTTTAGCAGCGAGAAAAGAAAAGGTAATTGTTCCAAATAGGATCCGTTCAGCCTTCACAATAAAGGAGCCTCACAGCTGTGCTCTGCACGGCCGGGGCCTGTTGGTTTATTATTACAAGCTCATTATGGCCTACACTTAAAACACCATTTCATTTTCTCAGGGACCAAAAAAAATAAAATAAAATTCCGCTACTCCCCCCCCCCAAAAAAAAAAATGAAGGCTATTTTTTCAAAGGTGTATTGGGGATCATTAGTTAGGGTAAATATTAGGGGGACTGCTTTTATTTGTACTCCACAGCTGATATGCACGCCAGTGTAGGATTATAGCATCTGCCACCAGAATGACATTAACACAATGATCATTAGCCCCAGGCGCTCCAGCTGTTTCCGAACTACAACTCTCAACCTGGCCCATCTGCTCCTGCCTGTTGGAGGATGCTGGGAGATCTAGCGCAGGCAACGCTAAAGATCCGCATATTGGGCACTGCTGCTGAGGCAGGCTGTTCCCACGGAGAATAAGCTGTCTAAATATTTCTCGACTAATGTAAATAAGTAGTCAACATGTTTGTCTATTTGCTTAGCGGCTAATTGCTATATGTTTAAAACAAGAGCTGCCATAGGGGAAGACAGGAAAATCAGGCGTAGACGAGAGCAGCAACAGCACCCCAGCTGGTAATAAACAGAACGCAGGAGATGTAGTTTAAACATGGAGCCAGTAACTGGGTGACATAGCCCTGTATATTATAAGCAGGGTCCTGGGATAAACATAATAATCCTGCCCAAAATCCCACCCCCAAACCAAGGCAAAATGAGAACTCATCTGCTGCAATACCACAATTAACCAGCAGCTGACCCTGTGCATCTGTCCTGTTTGCTACACTCCATATACCAGTTCTCTATAGGTTGTTCCAGTGCAGGTAAGATATGTGTGTGTGTGCATACACGGCATGGGTGTGTTTTGATGCATGTGCTATTATGCAAAATACATGTAGTTTTGTGCATAAATCATGGTTATATTTTAACAAAGAATAACAAAACTTATATACCCTGCCCCTTTTCAAATTCCTGTATATTGCAGCTCTAAACAAGTCCTCCTTACCACCTATTTGTACAGACTGACCCACCACCCCATTATACATTTATTGCTAAAGGTACAAAGTTTGCCAATGGCCTGTAACTTATAACAACCAATCAAATATATGGTTTCATCGCTGTAACTGCTTTAGACAAGTAAGAACTAACTCCTAACAGGTTGCTATGGGTTACAGGACTAGGTCAAAGCCAGAACAACTACGGCAGGACCCACCAAATGGTTCTTCTGCAAAATAAAATCTCTCCACCTTCAGTTATTCTCCTATATCTAAAAGAATCAGGGTCTATAAATGAAACTTAAATCCTGGAACCTTAGGGAGGCCTCAGACATAAGTTGAAGAATGGAATTGAGAAGGTTGGTTGAAGTAGAGCAGCAAGAACCACCATGCATTTGTGGGTTGAGTCCAATAGTTCTACAACCCTTCCACCTGTCTCAGGTAGCCTCCCTATACCAGCCACCATAGCAGTATATTCAGTTATTGCAGATCCGCCGTACACATTTTTATTACTTTATTTTATTTTTTTTATAGTAACTTATTGGACCTCAGGAAAAAATGCTGCCTTGGGTATGAGGAGCATATTTTGCATTTATTTTGCCAAGAAAAATGTACAGGTATGCGGTGAAAAGACAATCTGGGAGTTTTCGTTTGACGGAACAACAAAAAAAAATATTGCATATTAAATTTGAATTGTGAGTTTTCCATCTGGCCCTACCGGTTATAAAGCTGCGGTTGGGGGGCCCGCTCTCCACTGTCAATCAGTGATCCCCAACTGTGAGATGCAAACCTCACCCCAACTCATTAAACCCAAAGCAAACGGTATGAAGTGCGCCGCTGTGCCATTTTAATATTTGGTGCATGTGACAGGATCATTTTAGTGATTTGCAGGATTTATCTCCTCTTAAAAGTACTGCCTTAGGCTACTCTAATTGGTAGGAAAGCAAATTCCCTCTTCTCCTCCTGTCACTCGTTGTTTTATTTACTGAGAACTGCCGAAACCTATTTACACAATAATGAGGATAAATCACCGTGTTGCTTTCAACACAAAGAAATGTTGCGTGAGTCAAATGCTATGCAATTAGAACTAAATTTCTAGTATTTTTTATGTACGGCGTGGCCTTAAGAACCCACGTTGTGCGGCGCAGATAAATACCGGTGCTGTGGATCCTCAGTGATGCTCTTATTTCATTTAAAAGGAAAGGAGTACAGATAAATAACGCGACTTTATTAAACAAAATGCCAAGGCACATATGTTCTGTTTTTGTCAGTAAGGGCTTGATTATGGCTGATTTATGGAGAACAAGGTCTGTGGGTGAGTGATTCTGTTTTATATCAGAATGTTCTATGAAAAATATGAAACAAACAGCCTTCCCAGCTATACATCAGGAGCATAAGGGCCACCCCATCATGAGCTGGGTAGACCTTTTCTTGCATAGGTATTTGTTAAGCTCCTGAAATGTAATATATAAGTGGCACTGGTGTTCTTGGATAGAATTTGTTAATCCTAATGACATTTCTAAGATGAATTTGACAGTTTATGGACCTTAAATTAAGACTAGAGAGATACATCTATATGATCGAAATGCCAGAACTTCAAATTGACCATTTAAAAGAAGAAGTTTTATTATATCAACAATTGTGACCAATTCCCTTATTAGATGGGATTACTCTATATCTATCTATCTACAGTATCTATCATCTATCATCTATCTATCATCTATATATCATCTATCTATCTATCTATCTATCTATCTATCTATCTATCATCTATCTATCTATCTATTATCTATCTATCTATCTATCTATCTATCTATCATCTATCTATCTTCTATCTATCATCTATCTATCTATCTATCTATCATCTATCTATCTATCTATCTATCTATCTATCTATCTATCTATCTATCGTCTATCATCTATCTATCTATCTATCTATCATCTATCTATCTATCTATCTATCTATCTATCGTCTATCTATCATCTATCTATCTATATATCTTTCTGTCTGTCTATCTGCAGCATACCCCAACATAAATCTATTTACTTACTCATCTACTCTTCCTTCTAATGCTCCTTTACATCATAATTTATCTCTTGCTCTATATCTATCTATCTATCTATCTATCTATCTCTCTCTCTCTCTCTCTCTATCTATCTATCTCTGTATCTATCTATCTATCTATCTATTTGTTAAGCTACCTCCTCATACCTTACTATTGACATATATATGTATATATATGTATATATTGTATATATTTACATATAGTAAACAGGAAATGTTGTTGTCATATTAGAAGGCATAAGCTATGGTCACACAGAACAAATAGCTAAACAAGTCAAGTATAATCACAAAAAAAAAAAAATTTTTATGCTTTAAACCTGGCGATGTCCTTTAGCCTTAATTGTGGGAGAACTTCCAGCCGGGCATCAGTATTGTTCCTTTACTGCAGACTTTGGCCTATTAGTAGGTTGACTTGTAAAATTAAGAGCTTAATTGCACATGTGAAAGAAATAAAACAGTTGCAGGAAAGAGAAGGTGATTATTCAGATTATTTCTAAAGATATTTTATGGTAATTGAAACCAGGTTAAATGACTAATGATGGATGCTTTCAAAACTTCCAACCAAGTTGGAAAAGAAAAAAAAATTACATTAAATGACACAAACAAAGACATTCAATGTGTCTCTTAACTCCATGTGACACTGTGTGGATGTAAAATGAGAAACATATATTTTGTATGTCTCGGGAGGTTCGTTTTATGATAACTCTTTGAAAGTGAATATTGGCATTTATTTAGCCTGAGCAAAAATATAAAAAATAAAGAACTTGATAGAAGCTGAAACAAGGAGAGTGTGGAGTCAGCAAACAGAATTTTATTTGTTGCTTTGAATTTCCATCCCTCAAACGCAGCTAAATCTAAGTTAATTTAAAGTTTCTCTTGAGAAATTCATATCAAATTAAAGTGTTTCTCGGCAGTGATGACAAGAGAAGGGAACAAATCTGAATTTTCTTCTAAATTATAGTCTATTTTTATGGTCTCCCAAGATTTGCCTTTGTGGACCCTATTCTACTGTCTTTGAAAGCAAATTAATTTAACTAATGACAGCTTACACTGAAACATCAATCAAAAGGAAAGAGAAAATGCATGACAACTGTTGAAGGGAAGAGCTTAGGAAGCGGCTAAGAAAGATTGCTATCTGCAGGCACTGATTACAGATCCATTTCCTCCCTGCTTAATAACGTGACACATTTTTTAACCCGTAAATATTTTTATTCCGCTAAAGATGTGCCACTTTGTTTGACGGACACATCT
>NC_030683.2:22362227-22367227 GCF_000004195.4 Xenopus tropicalis
TAGTAAACGTGTCAGTAATCTGGAAATGAGTTCCTCATGAATAAAATATTGGCAGGTTGTTCAGGCATTTGATTGTCACGTAAAAGGAGAAGACTCCTGTTTGCTTTTCAAAAGGTAAGGTAACCTTTCAAGAGTCAATGTGTGATATTGGCTTTCCAGTGAAGATGGTTTGAAGTCGAATAACCATTGTTAGATGTTAGAGATAGCATGGGAGTTGGGGGGCGTTTGCTCTATGCGAAAAATGCTCCTGTCAACTTATTCAGTGTCTATTATTAAATAGAATGTCACCGGTGATTGTAAAGATGACCCATTAAGCTTTCTGGACTGACTATGGAACTATGGAAAATTATTCAAAATTAGCCCTTCACCCTACCCAATATTTCTAGATCTTCCTAGTTGTGTTGAATGTGTTTCCTTAGTCCAACGTCCATCATTTTCCAAAGAGGTCACAAGTACTAAGTATACTACTTATCTCTGTCAAGTGGACTCTCCAGGGTGGTCAATAAGACTTCTTGACTTGTATTCAGAGCATGTATTAATGTCTGCTATACACCGATGTCTAATTGTTGAGTTTGGCCTTTCATACCTATGATTATGTCTCTTTTTATTGAGCATTAGCCGGCTACAGGCCTTAACAAGTTTCATATACCTGTAATCAAGTGCAGTGTCGGACTGAGACCCCAGGGGCCCACCAGAAAACCTTAGACCCTAGGCTCTATTTTTCCTTCTTTCCTCGCCCAACCTCTTTATTCCTCTAGTCTCTTTTATTTACATGCTAGCATCTATCCTTCTATTTCAGAAATAGGGAATGACCATGAAACAGGCCAAATGATCAGGAGCAGGAGGGCCCACTGACCCCAGTGCCCACCTGGAGTTTTCCTGATATCCTGGTGGGCCAGTCTGACACTGACCAAGTGTTTCATCCTCAACTGCAAGTCTAAAGCACGAGACAGAAATTAGGAGAAAAAGGTTGATAAAAAGGAAGGTCTGTGTCAAATGAAAACAGTAAAGGGTTGTAACACATGAATCTTATGGCAGGAAAATTGATAAAAATGTCTTCTGTATTTACCAGACACCAATGAGCGAAATCAGGTGAAAATATATGTCTGTACTTGCTCAGATTGAAGACCTACAAATTTGCACCTTATTTCAATTTCCTGCATGTAGTGAGGAAGTGCAAATAGCTTATTCAGAGGCAGATTAATGCAAAAGAGCTAAGGGGGGCCATAAATCTACAAGCGCTGACTTGTACCATCATGTAAGTGTAATGATTATCAAACTGAAATCAGGGCTCCGAGTATCGGCTTAACGCGGAGAAAATTTGCTTGATGTGAGCGTATTAAAGTCATGCTATAATATATCCATGCACTGTGACTAAATTTTATAGTTCATGAAACATATTAGTATTACACTATATCCTCGCACATTCAAAAGGTGATTTCCATTTGGAGGCTCGTTTTTCACGAAGATAAATATGACATGAATCATAATTTCCCCGAAGTAAATATTAGAAATAATAAAATGCTCAGGAAAGCAAGTTGAGGGATGACTGTAATGTTTTCCATTTGTATGGTAAGTGGTGAACCTTGTGGCCTATCAAGTAACAAATTGAATGTTTAATCTTTCTCCATGCAGATTGAGGACGGCAAAGTAGCAACCCGTTCACAACAAATTGAGAGTTCTCTCTGGTGACTCATGGAATATCAGCTATTTTGTCTTTAGAGGCCAATACAGAGTGTCAGCAGAGCTTTGTCAAAATGTATCACGGGCGTGAAGATGTAAAATGGCAATTTACAACAAAAGACTTTAGGATAACTGGCAAACCTTAGGCATGCTAGACGCCCAGCAAATATTTAGACAAGCTTCTGAAGGCAATTTACTGTTAGGGGAATTTGGTTAGCCTTTGCGCAAGGTCCCAGTGGTAAGGAGAATGGGGCACTTTGTACAAGCCTAGATGCTCTCGTACAATGATGGATGCCCCTTTACGTCCTTGACCATGGAACTTTATTAGAACCTTAATGGTTGATTGGAGTCTAGTTTTAGAAATAAAGGCAGAATAGAGTATATTCCCAGGACTCTTTTTAGTACTGAAGAAGTCCATGGCTAATGAAATTGGGTTCTGCCAGTTGCACTTTAGTAAAGCTCTACTATACCTGCTATCTCTTATTCTACCCATAATATCTATTAGAATGAAGTCTAAAGCAAGTGGACTTTTTCAGCTTTCTTTTCAAAAAAAGAGTCCAGTTGCATTAGAGCTAATTCTACTAGATACTTTATCTCATGATCCTGATGAATGAAAATCCTCATAGACCTTCTTCTGCCCACCTTCAACTGTGGCTTTTATGGGCCCAACCACTAAGGACAGCTCTGAGTGTTACTTTAATAAGGAACTAAGAAATAAGTAGAGGTATATTTTATTATACATAAAAATTATGAGTTTGGGGATGTCCAGTTGAGAATGTTGTAATTAATTTTATCCCATGGAGTAGTTGGCTGGTCTATGAATATTATGAGAGCTCATGTGACCCATGTGCCTCCTTTTAGACACAATGCACCTAAGTATTCTATCAGGGTTGGACTGGGCCAGTGGGCCAGGCTTGATCCTTGTGAGCAACATAGGCCATCCACCCTCAACGTCTAAGAATGTGAAACAAGTAAAAGAACGCGGTGTTGTGTGGTTTTGGTGGGGTTGGAGGAGGCACACTGTGGGTTGAGGAGCTCGAAACTGGGGCCCCCAAGATAGCAGTCCTGGTGGTCCCTGGACACACTAGTCAGACACTGTATTCTACAATACAGCTATGCAGTTATTTGTTGGCATCTTGGAGACTTTTATCGTTCATCGAATTTCAATTTTGTGCAAAAATGTTTCATCTATCTAAACAGAAAAGTGCCAGAGAAAAAGAAAGCATACATGGAATGTACACAGAGCTTTATCATTATCATCATCATTATAGCACTCCTAACTGCAAGCAGTACTGTACACTTATTATTCAGGCGTGTTGCCTACTTGCCCCATAAAGCTTGCAATCTGTTTTGGTGCCTGAGGCAGAGAGAGAGAGAGATTACGTGACTAGCCTGACATTTCTTGTTGATCATGGAAGCATAATCAGTTGGTAGGAGCAAAAGTGGGGCGCCAAGCTAAACTCCCACAATTACTCCCTCAAACATTGTGATCATTCAGGTTGCCAAGCAACAGCACAGCAACCAGTAACGTTATTGCAAAAGAATCACTGAAAGAAAAAGATCTCAGTGATAAACCCAAAACATTTGTTATTTATTTGGTAAAGGGAAAAAAAAATGATATATATATATAAATGTTTTCATGCACAAAGTCTTGCTTAAAGAGACTGAAAATATTACCGGCTGTGAGCCTAAAATGAAATGAAAGAGCAAATAATATTGTAGGGCACCAGTGTTTGGTAACATTTTCATGATCTTACAACTGGGAAATGCTCGTTGTGTTAAAGGTTCTGTTGTATATTAATTTTAGGTTGCAATATCTGCACTCTGCGATGACACTGCTAGCATTTTGATTAAGGATTTTATACATGAGAACATTTTCATTATCTTATGTCCCAGAGATCTCATAGGATTGGTTGGAATCCTGACCTGCAGCTGTGTCTCACAGTGTCAGGATAAATGCTTGCGTATTAAAGTGCGACCTATGCTGTTTTCCCTGTTACATGAGCAATTAACAGGGCTCTTTACTCCTGGGAGAGTCAGAGCTCTATAACAATAATAATAAAAAAAAAACATGCATTGACTAGTAGATTTAATAATGCTTAATATAATAGAATTTTTATTGCAAAACGAAAATAATGTATTCCTAAATTTGAATTTTCTCTTTGGACGTGATAATCAAGCGCTTTATATACTTAATATAAATTGAATGGAAGCTCTCAAGGATAGGTTGAAAGTAGATGTGAAGAAATGGAGATGGGCCTTAATCATGGGTGGTTTGGGGGCTACCGATTTATGGTGGACCTGTCAAGAAGAGCCTGTGGAACCTCAATGACAGGGATCCCCAACCTTTTTCACCTGTGAGCAATATTTAAATGGAAAAAGTGTTGGGGAGCAACACAATCATGAAAAAGGTTTCTAGGAGTAGCAATAAGAGCAATAATTGGCTACTTAATAGCCCCTATGTGGACTGGCAGCCTACAGAAGGTTCTGATTGGTATTATACTTGGTTTTTATGCAACCAAAACTTACCTCCTTACCAGAAATTCAAAAATAATCACCTGCTTTGATGCCACAGGGAGCAACATCCAAGGGGTTGGGGAGCAACATGTTGCTCACGAGCCACTGGTTGGGGAACACTGCTCAATGGGATGGGTCCTGTAGGAGGTTATCTGGGTGTTTATTTCATTAATTGTCCCCATGGTTCAGGGGCAAAACTGATTTGGATCAAGCTAGATCAGCACCACGATTCATTTTCAAATTGAAATGCCTTTATTGCACAATTAGGGCTTTGACTGAGACAAAGCTGAGGAATGCCGAACTTGAGTGGGCGATGGATATCCTACAGATAATCCGCGTAACTCCCATGTCATCACTGGAATAATGATCTAGTCTTGGATTTGTCAAATGTTTAAATATACCTTTTGTTATTAAACAGGGAAAAAAGTCTTTAAAACAGCAGGAATGTATTTGTATCTGCCTGATAGCTTGGCCTTCAGCGGCGTTTGTGCTCGTATAGTTAAACATTTTACGGGCAAGATAATGGCTAGCCCTTTTAGACAACCACTAATGACTTCATCTTGTCCATCACAGTCATCCCCTGCCCTTATTCCATGGATATATTGTTAGAAATGTCTCAACTGGTTGATTAGGACAATATGAAGATTGTGTGCACGAATGACTTCTATAGGCCCAATATACAGAACACAGGAAAGCATTGCAGCGTATAATATATACAAAAGCTGTGCATAACCAGTATTATATATATCCTTAGAACAGTGGTTGGGGGATGTCATCAGTTATAATGAGTGACATGACTC
>NC_030683.2:22372227-22424727 GCF_000004195.4 Xenopus tropicalis
AATAATAAAACAGTACCTGTACTTGATCCCAACTAAGATATAATTACCCCTTATTGGGGGCAGAACAGTCCTATTAATGATTTATTATTTTTTAGTAGACTTAAGGTATGGAGATCTAAATTAAGGAAAGACCCCTTATCCGGCATACCCTTGGTCCCGAGCATTCTGGATAACGGGTCCTATACCTGCACAACATATTTGTTTCCCAGAAAGTAACATGAACTGGAGAAGTCACTGGCACAACATGGATTGATGTGGTCCCCGGACCGACTTTGGCCCCAGGGCCAAACGATCGAATTAGCCTGAATTCTCCCGTTATCGCCCACTCGTAGGTGGGGGATATCGGGAGAAGATCCGCTCGTTGGCGCGACATCGCCAAGCGAGCTGATCTGAAGGTGTATGGGCGCCTTTAGCAATGCCCTAACACTCACAACAAACCATGAAACTCTTCTCTTGTGACTTTGTGAATTTGCTCGTACTTTCCTTTTTTTAAAATTTATAGTACGAGCCTTTCTTTCCCCTCCTTTCCACATGTGGTACAAAATAGTTTATTACGACGTTAACACCTCAGCTCAGTATGGAGCTAAGAGAAGGGATTAATTTATTGCTGTTGGCTCATCAGCAGAGGGAGGTATAAAGGAAGGCTCAGTGCTGTTTAAAGTAATGGATGGTCAGATCCCACATTTCTCTTGTTTGTTGACATGCAGGAGTAATGAAGTTAAAGCTCTGCACACATGTGCCCCCCTCATTAAGCTGCATTACCTGCATTAAAACTTATAATTGGCACTCAGAGCCCTGCTCGCATTAATCATTTATAATGTTTTAATAAGTTTTTAATCAGGATCTAAAAGGCTGGAGGACCTGTCGGAGGCAAGGGTAGCATAACGTCCTCGTATTCACGCCCATGATTCTTTTATTTCACCCACCATCTACTTTTACATCAACAATTATAAAAAAAAATTAATTAAAAATGCAACCATGTCTTTATATATCTGCAGCTTCGTATGCTTAAACCAATGTAACAGTGTAACAATGGCAGCCTTGGGTGCTGCTTCACGGGTCTCTTAATCAGCTGGATTCTGCTACATTGTTTCAATTGTCAGAGCAAGGGACACACACGTACCACTTTCAATAGCAATTATATTTACAAATAACTTTAAAACAATGAAATAGGTTTAATGAATGTACATTGGAGAGTTGCTTAGAATCACATTGTCTTTCATCAGGCAACATTTAAGGTGCCCATACGAGGTGAGCATGGCGAGATCGCCAAGCGAGCAGATCTTCACCCGATATCCCCACCTACGGGTGGGCGATATCGGGGAGCGTGTAGGCTAATTCAATCATTTGGCCCTGGGGCCAAACGATTGAATTATATTGGCAGCAGTACTGTCATGCTTTATGGCTGGAATTCTAGTTATTTTTATAACAGAGCACTCTGGTAGGAGGTTCAATCTTCTTGGTGGAACCTCTAGAGCAGGAATGCCCAACCTTTTATACCGGTGAGCCACATTTAAATACAAGCATGGAAAATGTTCATGGGGGTGCCAATAAAAGCTATAATTGGCTATTTGGTAGCCCCTATGGGAACTGGAAGCCTATAGAAGGCTCTGTTTGGCATTATACTGGGTTTTTATGCCAGAAATTAAAGAAATAAGCCGCTTCTTTGAGGCCACTGGGAGCAACATCCAAGGGGTTGGGGAGCAACACAAGCATGGAAAACGTTCATGGGGGTGCCAATAAGAGCTATAATTGGCTATTTGGTAGCCCCTATGGGAACTGGAAGCCTATCGAAGGCTCTGTTTGGCTTTATACTGGGTTTTAATGCCAGAAATTAAAAAAATAAGCTGCTTCTTTAAGGGCCACTGGGAGCAACATCCAAGGGGTTGGGGCGAGCCACTGGTTGGGGATCACTGCACTAGAGGATATGGAGCAGTGAGCTAAGAGAGCTTAGCAAGACGAAGAAAACAACACCATGGAAATAGAAATAGAAAAAAACATTTTACAAAATTCTATAAATTGATGCAAAACAACCTGCGTGTCATTTTGTTGAATCTAAATGATTACAGATGAGTAATATGAGGGCCCAATGTTTTATTGGCGTCCATTCATCTAGAGCACTCTCAGCCCTGGAATGTTGACGAGTACCTCTGTTACTTGGCTCACCCAGCGATATTAATTTTTGTTCTCTCTTTTATCGCGCTACATCTCCAGCCCCCTCTTTTTGCTTGAGAGAGCTGCTTAGTACTACGGTTGCGCGGCAATCTTTAAATGATCCCCTAATCTCTCCACAGCCTGTAAAAAAATCTCCCCTGGAGCTGGCAACAAGTTACTAGGGAGGCATTTGATGTGAGGCAAGTGATGCTGGCATTTTTCTTAAATAAGGAGCTTCGTGATCAGAGCTGGCAAATAGAGCAGTGTCCAGAGGGAGTGAGAAAGCTGTTTTAATGAGCCCACAGTGAAAGACAAAATACAGACTGATTGACAGGGCGAGTGATCTGCTGGGGAAATAATGTCAATGCTGCATTACCCATTAGAAACAGAGGAATGGGTACAGAGTTAAAAAAAAAAAAATTCAGGGGAAAAAAAAAAAAATTGGACCTTGAAAAGGAATCTTTGTGTAAATATAGTGCACTTCCATTTTCCTTTTGTGTCGTGCCGTTGACTTCTTTTTAAACAGATAACCTTATCAGAACTATCATGAAATATCAGGAACGGCGGCTGAAATCACTAAGTAGAAAACTGACAAAAACAGAGAAGCGTGACTGACATAACATAACTGTAGGAAATGTTTATTTTTACAGCGCTCCTACCTGAATGTGTTACATCAAAACATGTTTAAAAAAAAAAAAATATATATATATATATATATCCCTGAGCTTGGGTACATAATAAACGTAAGGCTGACGCAAGCGGCTCGACTGGTTTTTTTTTTATGTGCAGAGTCATATCCCGGAGAGGTCGGCGCAGATATTAAACCCCTTCAGATCTCTATTGTGTCGTCGTAAAATGACGAGATTATAGAATCTATAAATGGACCTTGGCAGCAGCTGCCGGTTAGGACTAGAATTAAAACAACAAGGCAATGGTTAACGTTCTGCCTGTTGAGTGTGGCGGCCTTATACAACTCGGGCCCACGAGGGGGTTAATTCCTTAAACCTAATAATGTTCGATAGTGAGGTATTTGTCAGGAGATAAAGAAGTGATAGTATCTGGGAAGTGGGTCCCTTGGTGATTGTAGTACAAATATTGTTAATGCGGTGTGGTTCCTACAGAAAGGTAGAGGGAAATAGCTTCAGTCCACTGGAGACAAGGAGACAAATTCTGTTAAGGCAGAGCAGGAACCTAGTGACAAAGGACAGTAGCCGCTGAACTGAGCGTTCCACCATGGATATTCACCCCACCGGTGTTTACATGGAAGGTTTCTCCAGGTCCTCTATAAATATTACTTTATCGAGGCCCAGAGCTTTCAGATTTTCCTTTCCGCGTTTCGCTTTAGAGAGGAACTACTTACAAGGGACATCTGGTTGCTGCTATAAAATTCAATACCATTCCACTTTGCTCTTAGCATTATGACGTCATGCCTGTGTTCCGACTATACGAGTCCTCTAACTCGAAATGTACAAGAATTTAATAAGTCTGGTGTTAAGGCAATTTGTCATGGCATATTTGAAGTATAAATCAGACTAATGGAGCAGATTTTTTTTTTTTTTTTTTTTCCTGTATGGCATTAAGGCATGTGAACCCTGTAATAGCTAATGGCAGAAGTGGAAAAAGAGAAGAGGGCCTGACATTAAGACCCTAGCATTTTGGAAATCCAATATGTATTGACCTGTGTACTATCTTAGTGCAGAGATCTGATGTCAGCAGAATGTAGTCTTGTATAGGAACTGCTCATTACAGGTTTTCTGAGGGAAGCACATTGTCTCTAAAGCTCCAGAACCAGATCGGCTAGAATTGCTCAGTAATCAATACTGAAAGCGACTGATGGCCTGGCCCGCACAGCCAACACAGCTGTGGCCACTGCTTTCAATGGCTTACCAGTAATTAGGGAAGACTGCTTGGAAGCAGCAGAGTGGTCACTCCCTCATCCATCGCCGCCAAGTGTTTCAAAGGCTTCAGCATGTTCATTTTATCATGTTTGTGTGCCATGTACATTTTGTGCACCATGAGGATTTATATCCATATCAAGGCTTTGAAGTTTGGAGCTATAAATGACAAAACTCAAGTACAGGGCTACATTTTTTGGATGATATTTAAGAGTTGCTCTTCTTACATTTCAATTGCCATTGGCCGCACCCAGGGGTGCACTTAAGAGTTGATCCTAAATGCCGACCAAGTGCATCCCCAGGTTTAGGTGATTGCCATAGTCAATGGGGAGAAATTCCTGGCATTTTGAAACCCATGAAGCTACTAATTGCGTTGTCTGCTATATTCTAAAACATTGCTGTGTCTGCCTGTTTGGAATTTGTTGGTTACTAATAGCAAAAATCCTAGAGTTAATTTCAATAGATTTATGTAGGACATCTAGATGCTCGAAAGGTTCTCAGCTATCAGTTATGATTCTAGGGCCCTAAGTTGAACCTTAGCTTATAGTTTACAATATATAGTTTAATATATTTAGAGCATATAGATTGTAAGCTCTACGGGGCAGGGACCTCCATCCTCTTGTGTTTAACTTATTGCAACTGTATTTATCTTGTATTTATCTGTATTTATTGTTATACTTTGTATTTATCTATTATTATCTTAATAACCCCCTGTTTGTATTAATGTATTCTACTGTACAGCGCGGCGTACATAAGTAGCACTTTATAAATAAAGATATACATACATACTCGCACATTACATACAGTATAGCACATATGGGGCCAGCTTAAGCTATAGCCATGTTTATTCCCTCCAGTTGGCTTACAACACACCTTCTGGGATCATACAAACATAAACTGGGTTATGCAGCACTTTGGACAATTATTGGCCAAGACCATTTGTCCAAGTCAACCAATTAGATGTTTCCACTGTACAAGGTCACTAAAAGCTAACTGGTAATTGGTGCTTCTATTAGAGAAAGAATGTCTTCCTCTTTAGAACGCAGTCAGATATTTCCATTCCTTAGAACATTGACAGATATCTTTATTCCTATAATGTTTTAAGGTAATTCTTTCATAGAAGCCCATTTGCGCTCCCCTTAACTGCCATTTATTTTGAAAAAAGTTCCTTAAACATAATAAGTATATAAGTATATTACCAAGTACTACTTGTGCTCCTTATACAAAAAAGTATACAAAGGCAGTTAACATTTGTACAGGGAAGGTTGAGTTCTCTTTTGACCAGAGAGAAATCATTATTACATGATTAGTGGCTTGACTAGGTGAGAAACATCAGTATTAGAGAAGCCAGTGTGGACGAGCTACATTAATGACCTAACCCTTGCTGTGTAGATAATTCTTGTCAGCTCCTTGGCCACTGGTAAGTTGCATTGCCTGATAAAAAGCTGATAAGACCTTTGTTCTGAAAAAAAAAATCCCCACAAGGGGTAAAAAAACGGTGTCAAGTAAAATGCATCACATCAGCTTTTTCTCTGACAAACCAAATTCATTCCTTATGTAATTGATAACGGCCTTAGCCAATTATTTCACACATTACAATACACAGAGGTCCCCTTTACAGGTTCTGCACTGCTGTAATTAGCTATGCTAATATCTCCTTTATTGGTCCTAATATTGCTCAACACCTTTGCCATCCTAAAACCCACTGGAGCCCTATGCCCTGTCAGGATGGCTGATTATTGAGAAGGATAGCTTTAATCAAACATAATTGCAGTTAATTTTTCTCTCCTGCTCTCTGTTGCCAGCATCTAATGCCACGGACTCCTTGATATTCCATTAAATTACAATTAAACAGCCTCCTTTGTTTCTGATTGTCCTAAACAACACCACAAAGTTCTGTAGCTGTTTAAAAGAGAGCTGTTTGGTCGTAATTGCTTCCCAGCTCACAAAGGGCCAATTTACACAATACCCATGTAGAATTTAAACAGCTCATAATCTAATGGATATTACACAGGAGTCGAACACTACAATTAAAATGATTTTCATCAGACAGGGAAGCTCTGGTTAATCAGCTTCATAAAAGTAAATATAAATGAACTAATTCATAGCTTAAATACACAGAAATGGAGCAACATAGAAAATTCTTTATGGAGGCTATGTCCACCTGACTTTGCTTCTAATAGAATGAACACTATTAGTTAGTGTGTATAACAGCTTCATATAAATACTGATTTAATCTCAACATGGAACCCCCAAAAGTAGAAGAAATAGGTTACTTATAAATGACCCTAAGATAAAAAAAAAAAAGCTGCTCCCATAAATCCCTAACACTATTGTAAAATGTGAAATAGGAGACTCTAAAACTGGAAGTATCAGCACTTTTATGAATTTAGCAAAATATTCTGTTTCCACGACGGCCAAAAATTCTATTTGTGTACAACTCGATTTCAAAAGTCAAAAATAAAACACCTTTATAGTTAATATATTTTATATATTGTTTATATCTAGGCCACATTGCGCACAATTCAATTTAAAATTGACAAATGTGTGAATGAGACATAGTATTTGGTAGACAATAAACTTGGATGTCCAAGAGCTTCTGAACCAAGGCAGGAGGTGCTGACATCCTATAGGTGAAAGTATTAACCAAATGATTCCTACCCTAAATCTCGTATTGTCTCATTAACCTTCCGACGCATTTTATGCATAAAGAATAATCCCTTAAATTTACTCTTACATTTCTGATGGAATTGCTCGAGTATTGTTATTTTATTAATGAGACAGGTCACATCTTTTCCAAAGTTTATGGTTTAATTCCAAGTATAGAAATACTAATCATAACAATAAAGTAATCAGATGGTTGTTTTGGATGAGTTTGACTTGAAGTAGATTTTATTTTTAAGATCAGACCAAAATCGTCCCCATACCTGTTCCCTTGAGTTGGAAATTTAACACCATTAATTTTCCCAGTGATCATTTTCCCTGTGATACTGATTTTTGCCCAAACACTTGTAACAAAGGGGAAAAAAAATTAAGCCTCTCGTGGCCTTTAAAAGCAGCATGTTCTAACTTGTCACTGCGTTTCCAGAAACATCTGCTTCTATATCAATTATATGCTTCATATAATTCATTCATTGAGGGTACCAGTTGCTCAGTGAAAAGAAAACCCTCATGGCTAGGATAGATTAAAATTATTTTCTAACTGATCTTAGACTGTCAGCTTCAGCAAAGTATGCACAGCAATGGGCATATAACAAATATAATTCTAAATACAACTGAATTCTAGTGAAACCAGACAAGAATACGAGAACCACAAAATGTCATCCCAAAGGTGAACCACCTTTCATTAGCAGAACGTATGTGTTTAAAGCCAGACCTCAAGGTTTAAAAGTGGTTGCCAATATTAAATTTAACTGATATTTAAAAGCATCAAAGCAAAATAAGACCCAACAACTATGTAGACCAGATGGCATCTCAAACAAATGTAGCTTAGATAGATATACAGTTTTAAAAAGGTAGATACAAAGTACTATCCACTGTTCCACTGTTTACATGAAGTGGGCTGACAGTTAGCTTCATCATATGAAGAAGGGTGAAGTTAGCCCTTAACTAGTCTTTGATTTGCCAAGAAATATTATGTCAATTCCAAAGTTACGCCCTACATTCCCCAGTACTTTAGAATTATTTCCAAGATGTAGCTCAGGTACAGATGTAGCTGGAATAAACCCTCAGCCAAAGGATCCACCTATAAGAATTCCCCAGACATAATCATAACCAGCAGTGGAAACCATGGAACTAGTACGACTCCATTCCATTTGAACCAGACAATATCATTGCAGAAGGCAACAGAAAATACCTACCCAAAAAAACAAAACAATTAAGTGGCAGAAATGCCAAGGGAAATAGACAAAGGACGCACAGAGACATCATAGACTTCTCACAAGGGTCTTTGCTTGGGTTTGAGCAAATTCATTAGTAAAAAGAGGCATAGATATAAAGTGTAAGTTCATGGGACAAGATTGTGGGTAGAGATGTAGCGAACTGTTCGCCGGCGAACTAATTCGCGCGAACATCGGGTGTTCGCGAACGCGCAAGTTCGCAAACTTTCCGCGTATGTTCGCAATTTGGGTTCGCGTGGCGTTTTTCCGCTGTGTTTTTTCTCGCCCAAAAAACGCAGCGCAAGCCACACATGGCGTTTTTCCGCAAATCCAGTTTCCATGGTGGTAATAGCGCGAAATAGCAAAAAACGCGGCATATTTCCGCTAGGTCTGCCAGCTGCCTTTGCGATTTTACGCAACGCTGTGTCAACAAAGTATTTTTCAGAGAAATTTTTGCTTGATCCCCCTCCTGCATGCCACTGTCCAGGTCGTGGCACCCTTTAAACAACTTTAAAATTAGTTTTCTGGCCAGAAATGACTTTAAAGTTCGCCTTCCCATTGAAGTCTATGGGGTTCGCAAATTTCGAAATATTTGCGCTTTTTGGCGTAAGTTCGCAAACGTGTTCGTGAACTTTTTTTTTGAGGTTCGCTACATCCCTTGTGGGCCCCAGTAACTGTTATTAGCGTATGTAGGCCAGCGTCAATTGCCTACCTGTATACTAGTGACTATCTATCCCGGGCATTTTTTTCTTGCTTAAATAAACATTTTCAGGTTCTCACTGTCTACTGTTTTATTTATTATATTTCAAAGTGCTACTACAGAACGGCAGAAGTTAAATGAAACATCCAAATATATCTACTAATAAAATAGTTACTGAGATGCCTTTGCTCCTTTCCTGTGAACTCTCTGGCTTTATTAAAGATTTCCCAAGTCCTTGTGTTCTGCTAGAATAAAAAAAATAATATGAAGATATATTTGTAACTACTTTCAAATGTCTTTTTTTCCCCCCTCTTAGCTTTCCTCTTCCAGTGAGGCAGAGAGAAGCAAGTAAATAAAGCACATATTTCAAGCTTGATTTACTCTGATACCTACTGTGAAAGATTATGACTCTTTAGGGAAATATAGACAGGGTCAGGGAATTAGTGTTCATAATGGTCATTTTGATAATGGTCCAACAGATGCAACTAGAAACATACTGTACACAATTACGCATAATGCACTAATGACAGGTTAGAATTTTTATCGCCTTCTCGCAACCAAGCAGCAAATCCATGTTTAGAAGTAATAAAGAGTTTATTGGTGTTAAAGCCAAAGATTTTCTGACACCGGAAAGATTTTTTCCCTTCATAACAAGAGCATTAAATCCTTTGTGTATCAGGGCCTGGGAAGGAGATATGTAAAAAGCAGTTGTCAGATATTTCCTTAGAAAAAGCCAATTAAAGGGTAATAGAGCAAAGGAAGGGAATTACCATTTGACTTGAAATGAGTGAATATTCAACTCCTGTCTTATGCCGCAGCGATAGAATTATACCTCAATGGATAACCGTGTATTAAGCACATTTTGCAAATAACCCTCTATTTCCCAAACCATTGTAGGCTATCTTAGCAGGAAATAGGGAATGCCATTGGAGGTCTATGTATTTGCCTATGGGATATCTATGTGGCACAGGCTGGACTAAAATGTTATTTAATATTTTGTGATATTATCCAATTATCCAATATTTTTTTATTTATTTTTTTTTGCTAATTCATACCCAGTTCATTGCAGACTAATGACAAAATTGTGAAGCTATTACTAATACAGGTATGGGATCCCTTATCCGGAAACCCGTTATCCAGAAAGTTCCAAATTAGGAAAGGCCATCTCTCATAGACTCCATTATAAGCAAATAATTCTAATTTTTAAAAATGATTCCCTTTTTTCTGTAATAATAAAACAGTACCTGTACTTGATCCCAACTAAGATATAATTACCCCTTATTGGGGCAGAACAGCCCTATTGGGTTTATTTAATGGTTAAATGATTCCCTTTTCTCTGTAATAATAAAACAGTACCTGTACTTGATCCCAACTAAGATATAATTACCCCTTATTGGGGGCAGAACAGCCCTATTGGGTTTATTTAATGGTTAAATGATTCCCTTTTCTCTGTAATAATAAAACAGTACCTGTACTTGATCCCAACTAAGATATAATTACCCCTTATTGGGGGCAGAACAGCCCTATTGGGTTTATTTAATGGTTAAATGATTCCCTTTTCTCTGTAATAATAAAACAGTACCTGTACTTGATCCCAACTAAGATATAATTACCCCTTATTGGGGCAGAACAGCCCTATTGGGTTTATTTCATGGTTAAATGATTCCCTTTTCTCTGTAATAATAAAACAGTACCTGTACTTGATCCCAACTAAGATATAATTACCCCTTATTGGGGGCAGAACAGCCCTATTGGGTTTATTTAATGGTTAAATGATTCCCTTTTCTCTGTAATAATAAAACAGTACCTGTACTTGATCCCAACTAAGATATAATTACCCCTTATTGGGGGCAGAACAGCCCTATTGGGTTTATTTAATGGTTAAATGATTCCCTTTTCTCTGTAATAATAAAACAGTACCTGTACTTGATCCCAACTAAGATATAATTACCCCTTATTGGGGCAGAACAGCCCTATTGGGTTTATTTAATGGTTAAATGATTCCCTTTTCTCTGTAATAATAAAACAGTACCTGTACTTGATCCCAACTAAGATATAATTACCCCTTATTGGGGGCAGAACAGCCCTATTGGGTTTATTTAATGGTTAAATGATTCCCTTTTCTCTGTAATAATAAAACAGTACCTGTACTTGATCCCAACTAAGATATAATTACCCCTTATTGGGGGCAGAACAGCCCTATTGGGTTTATTTAATGGTTAAATGATTCCCTTTTCTCTGTAATAATAAAACAGTACCTGTACTTGATCCAAACTAAGATATAATTGATCCTTATTGGAGGCAAAACAAGCCTATTGGGTTTATTCAAAATCACGAAAAGATCCCTTATCTGGAAAACTCCAGGTCCCGACCATTCTGGATAATAGCTCCCATACCTGTATAGTAAATTCTTTTTCTTTTACATTTTTCTTAAAACTTTGTGATAATTCATAGTGAACAAGTTTATGAAGAATCTGCCTAGACCAAGCAATTAGAATTGGTTAGAAATTATCCAATGGTACAAATGACAAATATATCATTATTTTCCTATATTCCCTAATTACATCTTCAGATATTGCCAAGACTCCATTGTTCTCTGGATACTTGGCCCTTTCTAATGATCCTACAAGGAGGTAGCCAGAGCATAGACAGGGAAACATACAACTGGGCCCATGTTTAATTATAAGGGTAAATGGAAAATTCAGCAGCGGGAACGGCTTTTGAGTTTTCTTATAGCCTTTACAGAGAAATAATATACAATTTTGCCGCCAAGGCATTTCCCTACGCTAAGCACAACATTTTAATATTTAGCGACCTATTAAAAATTATAGTATATGGATATAAATCATTAAAATTAAGTGCGTCAATTTACTCACTGACTATATAATAGGCTGAATGCTTAATTTTTTTTCATCTGCGTTCTGCAATTTTCACTAGTTACTTATTTAGGGCCCAATCAGCTTACATTCCGCCATATTAAATGATAATTTGATGGGTGTGCGACATTCGACTACAACTTAGGAAAAATATCTGAAAAGTAAATGTAGTTATAATTTAATTTAATAACACCGAATTGAATTCAATTTACCTTAAATGAACAAGATTAACTGTGATGGGGAAACGAAAAAAAAACCGTAGCTTTTTGGAAAATCTAAATCTTAGGGAAAATACAAAGGCTTTTACATTTTTATGCATTCATTTTATTCATTTAAAAGGTGTTAATAAAATGATTTCATCAGAGAAAAAGAAAAGCCTCCGTGGCTGGGAATACACATAAAGAGAAAGAGGGAGAGAGCTTATGAGCAGACACATTTTCAGTGATCTGCTTTTACTAGCTTTTCCGAGACATGACATTTGTTCAGAAGATTAGCCAGGTTGTAATGTGTGGAATAATTGCACTACGCGGATGTCCCAGAAGTGAAAACCTAATTGCTTGACAGGACTATAACTTTGCGGCGCTCTCTCACCTTGTTAGGTCCTTTTCTGATGCGGTTCAAATCGAGTCTGGCCGCAGGTGTGCCTAATTTACCTCACAACACAACGTGCGGCGTTTAATTGCAGAGAAGTAGTTTGGAGAAATTGGTGGGTGGAATATAAAGTGACAATGAGTGTTGATGGCATATGGGTGTTCAGATGGATGGGGAGGGAAGAAAGGTGAGTGGTGTTAAAGGGCAGGCGTTTCATTTGCAAACACTGCATCTGGGGAGACTGCTCATATTCTTAAACTGAGGCCTGAGAGCTATGTGAATAATGGGTTTCAAGATGTTCTACAGAGAATACAATATGTTCCACATAGTGAAAATCTGAGTACAGTTTGTGAAATGAATATTTGCTCATAGAGGAATAGGAGATTCCCTATTATTAAAAGGAGAGTTAAGTTGGTTTTGTTTTCCTAAATCAGTTGTTCTCTACTACCTAAAGTGCAAATGATCCCTATTGGTGCTGCTCTCCTGCAGCCTGGATGAGTAGCGGTAGCATAGGTTACTACAAGTGACAAAGCTATCAATATCCTGTAGTAACTTTAGAAACACAGCATCTCCCAGAAATGGGTTTAAATGTATAGCATACTAGTAGCTGCTACTAAGTAGCTCCGTGTGTCTTCACACAAAGTCTATCTTTCTTCCTGATTGGACTTCCAGTGTGACCCCATTTACTGGTCATAGTCACACTGTCATCACAGCTTAGTTACATAGGGTTCTGTGATGACCAACCATGTACTGACCACATACGCCGGACTTTTTCATGTGTACCTCCATTTTTTGGGTAATAGATTTTTGATCTGTAAACTCTGTAGAATTTACAATGTGTATATATTGCAGTACTAGGAAAATACAGAAACTCACAGGCCTAAACCATCTACTGACCTAACCCTAAAGGTGTTCCTTCTACCGGTGGGAATGTTTTTAAAAACAGCTGGCTTTAGAGAGTTCTAGACAGAGATCAGTGTTACCAATTGTCTGTCATCCAAACCCCCAACAGTGCATGTTTTAGAGATGTCATTGTCAGAGAACAGGTGGCTTTGTCATTAGCACAATGCATCTGTCACAATAACCATTGATTACTCTACATGTGCCTACACTGGGAAGCCTGCTGCTGAAAAAACAATTTGATTGGTCAGATTTTGTTGGCTATCACAAGTCAAGTTACTAAAGTTAAAAAAATGAAAGCAACCATCCATATTGGTCTCTATGGTCTACCAATTCAGGCCAAACATTGTCACTATTGTTACCTAACTAGGCATGTGTTATATGTATATATCATAAATATTTTTCATTTGCTTCATACCTATCAGTAGCCCCATATAACAATGAAGCAAAATGTTCTATTGTATGTATGTATTTATAAAGCACCACAAGGGTACGCAGCGCTGTACAATCTTACAATATACAGAGGGAGGACACGTGTTATAATAAATACAATAAATAAGTATAAATGCACAGGGAGTAAGTGCCTTGTGGTATGAGACACAGTAGGAAAGCGGTCCCTGCCCTGTAGAGCTTACAATCTAAGTTTTATTGAATAAGCTGTCTAAGCTGTACAGGCAATAAAGATTTTTAAGCATATGAAAATGCTTAAACCCTTATAAATAATCAATCATAATCATCTATGATTATAACTGTAAAATAAAAGTAAAGAAGAACAGTTGCAAAGGATAATGTTCTAAAATAGAAAACAAGCAGAACAGAATAGTTTTCTAGAAACAGTCGACTTTTAAGGAAACTTGGGTCTGTTTAGTAATAAAACCGCAGGTGAAAGATTATGGTATATTTTTCTATAGTTATTGGCCTTGGTTTCATTTCCTAAGCGTTATTTTCCTTGGATAAGTTTCACTCAGCGCTGTAATATTTATTTAATGTTTTGACATTAAACAGGAAATACAGTATGAGAGTATTGCTTAGTACATGCAAAAAAACTACTCCTTCTGTGTTTATAGATGTGCATGTTGCCATACTGCTTGCCTCAGCTGTGGCATTGCCTGCACCCAATAGTGCAATCTGCTTTAATATTGCTGTATGTTATATATATATATATATACTTGCACACAAGTTATCCTTCCATACTATTGTTTATGGGAAAATAAATGGTAAATAAAACTTTGTAATAAATGATGTAAAGGTATGGGATCTATTATTTGGAAACCCATTATCCAGAAATTCCAGATTACGAAAGGACATCTCCTATAGACATAGAAACAGTACCTTGTACTTGATCCCAACTAAGATATAATTAATCCTTATTGGAGGCAAGACAATAATATTCATTTTACTTTATGTTTAAAATATTTTTTAGTAGACTTAAGGTACAAAGATCAAAAGTACAGAAAGACTTCTTTTCTGGAAAACCCCAGGTCCCAAGCATTCTGGATAACAGGTCCCATACCCAAACGTCTAACTGATTTGTCACTGATTTACTCATAAACTCCTTGTTTTCGTAGCTTACTGTGTTTTACTGGGGTAATTATACATATCCATATATATATCTGGTTTTAGATACAGGTATGGGATCTCTTATCCAGAAACACATAATCCAGAAAGTTCCGAATTACGGAAAGCCTGCCTCCCATAGACTCCATTATGTAGGAGTATTATTTTAAAAATAATTCACTTTTTTTTTCTCTGTAATAATAAAACAGAACCTGTACTTGATCCCAACTAAGATATAATTACCCCTTATTGGGGGCAGAACAGCTCTATTGGGTTTATTTAATGGTTAAATGATTCCCTTTTCTCTGTAATAATAAAACAGTACCTGTACTTGATCCCAAGATATAATGAATCCTTATTGGTAGCAAAACAATCCTATTATTTTTTTAGCAGACTTAAGGCAGGAGATCCAAATTATGGAAAGATCCCTTATCCGGAAAATCCCAGGTCTTGAGCATTCTGGATAACAGGTCCCATACCTGTACTATAAAACTATAGGAAAAGGGGGTTTCAAATGTCCAACATTAAGCAGATTTGAGGGGAAAGGTAGCCTGGCCATAAACTTTCAAATGTTTTCCAAATTCATGAAAACTCCATTGACATTTGTAGGACAGATTCCAATTCCCTTTGATGGGAAGCATTGTTAGTTGGCTCTCATTGTTAATGCTTAATCATTTGCTGTTGATGAATGTGAAATTATATTCTGCTGGTAGTGGCATTTTGATTGGCACCACAAAAATCAGTGCTGGTGAATTTTGTTTGCCCATTTGGGACTGGGAACCTATAAATTGAATTACTTGGTAAGCTGCTGCCCATTTCTCTATATGGCTTCCACAAGTGATGAATTTTTCTCTCCTTTTGCAGATTCTTCCTGAAGTTTTTCCTCAAATGCAATCAGAACTGCCTGAAAAATGCAGGGAACCCAAGGGATATGCGAAGATTTCAGGTATACTATATGTAATGCTGCCTTGCACATTGCCGATAAACCAATATAACGGGGTTTGTGACCATACGTTTATAATAACAGCTAATTTAATAACAATAATTTTACATAATCATTTATTTTATTAAGAATCATAATTGATTCTCCTCAATAAAATGATAGCTCCCCTGGAGCAAGGGTTTAGAATGGGAAGACTATGACTGATAGTCTTGCTCTAGAATTAGACAATTTCGCACAGATGTATAAGAACTAAACTAAACTTCGCAGAATTCCTACATAAAGAAGTCTTACATTTTTCTTCTCATCGGCATTTAAAAAGAAAATTAAATTTTCCCCCCCAAATTCTAAGGATGAATTCATTTTGTGCTTGATTTCTTGTGGGCAAATAAGTCTTTGTGTTTTTGAAGTGCGTTTTGTACCGGCTATGAAAAGTATAACGGCGGGGGGTAGAGCTGTAAACAATGCGCCCACTCCGGCTATTTAGAACAGTTTAGATCACTGGTGAGTGTTACCTTTTTATTTCTGAATTAGCGGTACTTAAAACCTCTCTAGCAATTGAACATTGACAAAAGGGAAAAAAATCTTGCCAAAGAGAAGCACCACGATGGGAGAGGGGGAAAAGAGATCCGCAGTAGCTCTTCTATTATGAATATTTCTCGAATGAATTTCAAATTTCAACACGATTTTGGGCCAATGAGGAAAGGTATCTCTAAATGAATTTCCAAATTTTTCCTATAGACTCCTATTGAGTTGTCATGAGATAAACCTCAAGATTAGTTTTTCTCATTAGAACTGAATCTGGCCCTTTAAGTGAATGCAAGTCACAGCAAACAAAACTGATAGGTTAGTTAAGGTTTCACAGTACTGTGTACCCAAAAAACAAAAACTAGAGGCCAACTTTTTATTAAAATGATATATCATACATGCAAAACATTTTTCAATAATATGTGGCTGTATTTACAACTGGAAACCCTGCATAATATTTGATAATATTATAGTAATATTTCTTAAAAAATACCTATCATCTATCTATCATCTACCTATCTACCTAACTTTCTTTCTTTCTATCTATCTATTTATCTATCTATCTATCTATCTATATATCTATCATCTATCTATCTATCATCTACCTATCTACCTAACTTTCTTTCTTTCTATCTTTCTATCTATCATCTATCTATCTATCTATCTATCTATCATCTACCTAACTTTCTTTCTTTCTTTCTATCTATCTATCTATCTATCATCTATCTATCTATCTATCTATCTATCATCTACCTATCTACCTAACTTACTTTCTTTCTTTCTTTCTTTCTTTCTTTCTATCTATCTATCTATCATCTATCTATCTATCTATCTATCTATCTATCATCTACCTATCTACCTAACTTACTTTCTTTCTTTCTTTCTTTCTTTCTTTCTTTCTATCATCTATCTATCATCTATCTATCTATCTAACTATCTTTCTTTCTTTCTTTCGTTCATCTATCTATCTATCTATCTATCTATCATCTATCATTTATCTATCTATCTATCTATCTATCTATCTATCTAAACTATCTTTTTTCTATCTCTATCTATCTATCTATCATCTACCTATCTACCTATCTACCTAACTTTCTTTCTTTCTTTCTTTCTATCTATCTATTTATCTATCTATCACTTGACTTGTTGCACTTCCCTTTGTTTAAAAGAACAGCAGACTGTGTGACATCACAAAGATTTGTTGATTGTCATCCCAGGAAACTGAAGGTCAATATACAACTCAATGAAGAGCCTGAGCTTTCTGTTGATTACAGTACTGTAGCCATAAGAAACCTTACTGTAATTAATTAGCTTAGTGCAAAAAATAAGATAAGAAGGTGTTTAAATTCAAGTATAAATCAAACACGAGACCAGAGTACCTTACAACATTATATGCCCAGATAAAACAAATATACAACGGCATTTCATCATATCCAGAATATAAAATAACACCTGGTGGAAAAAAATTAGTGAAGAGTCAGTCTGTACTGCCAAATGTTATTCTAGGAATCTCAAAGTACCTTTTCCTGGTTAAGTTCTTTATATATAAATAAAATAAAAATAACAGTTTCCTTTACTGTAAGTTACCACTTGCCCTAACCTTTTGCTCCAAACGGAAGCTCAATTTGTTTTATTTACCATTTTATTTTCCTAATCATTTTTTTTTCCTCTTGAACATGTATTGTGTTTATTGTTCTTTATCTGCTGCACTTTGCTAACTCGCCCTACACGATGCCTTTAGCACAATGGTACACAATATGCTCCTATGTTCCATAAATAGCAAACTGTTGGTTGATCTGTGCAGGAACCCTGATCTCAAAGGGCGAAGCATTACCATAAAACAGTAATAGATGGCAGATTTTCATCGGTGGAACTACAAGTCAGTTGACAGGAAGTAAAACCAGTCAAGCAAGCAGAAAGAAAGAGTATACAGCTACCTTTTCAACACTACACTTCATTACCTGATTGCACAACAGTCTTAAGAAGGGCAGCATTTAGGATCAGGTTATAAGATCTCTCATCAAGTCGTTTTCTCTCTCCTACAAATGCTTGCTGCAGTGATCCCATTTTAAACGATTATAGCCAAATGTTATTTTAGTTCTAAATCCAATATTTTCAGAAGTAAATGGCATTTATGTTTATATATTTTTTTATATCAGCTTTCACCTTAGTCCTCTATCCTAAAACACTCTGCACAAGCTTTCATTTCTCATGGATCTCAGCTTCAAGTGCCACTGGTAATATTGATCCATGGGAAGAGTGCAGAAGGTCATACCTGGAATGACTAAAAATGTCCTCTTTGTCTTACTGATGGCTGAAGGAGGCATCAGTCATTATTCTGTGGTCAGCAGTGGAACTGCTATTTAGCAAAAGCACTTCTTCACATCTTCACAGCGAAAGGATCTAGCCCTTGAAATATCTGTGATAGAATTCAAATGATCAGGACGATGCTGGACTTTAAACTTGGTGCAGACAGTAGACAGGAGAGGGTTAATGTAGAAATGAATTTTTTTAAAAAAAATTTTGGGTGGGGGTGAAGTGTGTTATTTTCCCTTGGTAACTGACCTATATATAAATCGACACAGTAAAGACAGTCATGTTTTCTTCCTGCCTTTTTTCATACAGTGTAGAGAACCAAAATTGAGTGTCTGTTTCATTCTGTATCTAAATCACTAGAGACAAGAGACAGTACAGGTATAGGATCCCTTGTCCGGGAACCCATTATCCAGAAAGTTCCGAATTACGGAAAGGCCGTCTCCCATAGACTCCATTATAAGCAAATAATTCTAATTTTTAAAAATGATTTCCTTTTTCTCTGTAATAATAAAACAGAACCTGTACTTGATCCCAACTAAGATATAATTACCCCTTATTGGGGGCAGAACAGCCCTATTGGGTTTATTTCATGGTTAAATGATTCCCTTTTCTCTGTAATAATAAAACAGTACCTGTACTTGATCCCAACTAAGATATAATTACCCCTTATTGGGGGCAGAACAGCCCTATTGGGTTTATTTCATGGTTAAATGATTCCCTTTTCTCTGTAATAATAAAACAGTACCTGTACTTGATCCCAACTAAGATATAATTACCCCTTATTGGGGGCAGAACAGCCATATTGGGTTTATTTAATGGTTAAATAATTCCCTTTTCTCTGTAATAATAAAACAGTACCTGTACTTGATCCCAACTAAGATATAATTACCCCTTATTGGGGCAGAACAGCCCTATTGGGTTTATTTCATGGTTAAATGATTCCCTTTTCTCTGTAATAATAAAACAGTACCTGTACTTGATCCCAACTAAGATATAATTACCCCTTATTGGGGGCAGAACAGCCCTATTGGGTTTATTTAATGGTTAAATGATTCCCTTTTCTCTGTAATAATAAAACAGTACCTGTACTTGATCCCAACTAAGATATAATTACCCCTTATTGGGGGCAGAACAGCCCTATTGGGTTTATTTAATGGTTAAATGATTCCCTTTTTCTCTGTAATAATAAAACAGTACCTGTACTTGATCCCAACTAAGATATAATTACCCCTTATTGGGGGCAGAACAGCCCTATTGGGTTTATTCAATATTTAAAGACTTATGGTATGGAGATCCAAATTATAGAAAGATCCCTTATCCAGAAAACCCCAGGTCCCGAGCATTCTGGATAACAGGTCCCAAACCTGTATAGCATATTTATGGATGTTTATTGACCTCATCATTAGTCATCATCTGAAAAAAAAAAGTTTTTGATTTATTGCAGCAGAATACAAATGCAAAGTCTATGTATATATAGAATGGCCAAAGTAATTGTACATCAGTAACTTAAAACAACAGTGGATGTACCTTTGGGCTTTACCTTTGGGGTCAATGGAAAGTATCTTGCATATAGAAGCAAATGCATCTTATGGTTATGGTGCAAAATTGAGTAAGATTCTGACATTTCTGGAGTATTCTGATTTGAGTAGGTATAAGCGAATCTGTCCTGTTTTGGTTTGTTGGAAAATTAGCAAAACTGCTGAAAAATCTGCGAAAAGGTGAAAAAATTGCAAAATGCATTGAAGTTAATGGGCAACAATTTTTGCTACAAATCCATGCCTGGTGAAAAAAATTCACTCATCACTAGGTTTGAGTTAAGGTGGCCAGACACGAGACAATTTTAGCTGCTGATTATTGGTCCTTTAGACGGAATTGGCAGTTTATCTGCCCATGAATGGGCACCAACAATAGGCCTCACTGACCAACATCTGGAATCGGGCAGATTTCGATTGGACAGGTTTGATTTTTCCATCAGATCGGGGACCCCATCGGTCCCCAAACCAACGGCACTTATACCCGCTGAAGGTGGGCATATCTGGAGAAGATCCACTCTGTTGGCCACCTTAAGTTATAGGCTCTTTGACATGTAATCTTTTAAGGTGGCCCCCTGGTCAGTTAGGACCTAATTAGCCTGAAATTGCTCTGTATTTTGGTGAAAACTGCTTTTTACCCCACCTCAAAACAACTGGCTTAAGACCACACGCACAAATTCCTATATGATCACCAACAGATCACAATGAGTGGGGCTTCCTTTGATCCATTTATTCAACCTCAACAAATGCTGGATATTTTCAGTCTGGCCCTTTACATAAATAGTGCAATTACCATGTCTGCCTTCGTAGGGCCAGCTTTAGTAAATTAGGCTGTGACTAGAGGAACCCATTGACATTAAACTAAAAAAAAAATTCAACAATTTCTTTAATTTAGTAAACTGGATTTTCCCCTCTTTTGTGAGTTTCTAGTTACCACTGTTTAAATGCCTAGTTATTTAAACAGCCTGAAATTCATTCATTATGTTTCCATTATAAGGAATAGTTCTTTAACGACAGCTTCACTTTAACTTGTATTTACAAAAACAACATATTTATTTACATGTTACAAGGACCTTTTTCAACTGATCTTGCCAGTGTTAACCTGGTTCCTTGACAGATAAAAGCTGCATTCTCTATACCATATTATACCATATACAAGTATGGGATCTATTATCGGAAACCCGTTATCCAGAAAGCTCCGAAATAAGGAATGCCTGTCTCCCACAGATTCCATTTTAATCAAATAATTCAGATTTTTAAAATTGATTTCCTTTTTTTCTGTAATAATAAAACAGTACCTGTACAGGATCCCAACTAAGATATAATTACCCCTTATTGGGGGCAGAACAGCCCTATTGGGTTTATTTAATGGTTAAATGATTCCCTTTTCTCTGTAATAATAAAACAGTACCTGTACTTGATCCCAACTAAGATATAATTACCCCTTATTGGGGCAGAACAGCCCTATTGGGTTTATTTCATGGTTAAATGATTCCCCTTTCTCTGTAATAATAAAACAGTACCTGTACTTGATCCCAACTAAGATATAATTACCCCTTATTGGGGGCAGAACAGTCCTATTGGGTTTATTTAATGGTTAAATGATTCCCTTTTCTCTGTAATAATAAAACAGTACCTGTACTTGATCCCAACTAAGATATAATTACCCCTTATTGGGGGCAGAACAGCCCTATTGGGTTTATTTCATGGTTAAATGATTCCCCTTTCTCTGTAATAATAAAACAGTACCTGTACTTGATCCCAACTAAGATATAATTACCCCTTATTGGGGCAGAACAGCCCTATTGGGTTTATTTCATGGTTAAATGATTCCCCTTTCTCTGTAATAATAAAACAGCACCTGTACTTGATCCCAACTAAGATATAATTACCCCTTATTGGGGGCAGAACAGTCCTATTGGGTTTATTTAATGGTTAAATGATTCCCTTTTCTCTGTAATAATAAAACAGTACCTGTACTTGATCCCAACTAAGATATAATTACCCCTTATTGGGGGCAGAACAGCCCTATTGGGTTTATTTAATGGTTAAATGATTCCCTTTTCTCTGTAATAATAAAACAGTACCTGTACTTGATCCCAACTAAGATATAATTAATCCTTATTGGAAGCAAAACAATCCTATTGGGTTTAAATAATGTTTTATTGTTTTTTTAGTAGACTTAAGGTATGAAGATCCAAATTACAGAAAGACCCCTTATACGTAATACCCTTGGTCCTGAGCATTCTGGATAACGGGTCCTATACCTGTACCAAGTTTAATAATAGGACTCTTTACCATATAAGAATTGTGTGAATATTGCCAGTGCTTATTTTCCTGAAACATTTGGGGGGTCTTATCTCCATGTGGCCAACCTGGGCGACATACTCAACATTCCTTTTGTGAACCTTAAGCTGCAGTGTCATTGGTTAACATGTTTGCAGATTTTATACAGTATTTCCCGTTACTGCCTTTGCTATGAAACAACTGAAGTTAAAAAAGTTGCCTTATCCATCATTTCTTGTGGCCGTACTCTGAACCTGGACACAAGAATAGAAGTCTTTCACTCAAAAAGAAAAAAAAAAACGGAAATTCCATTGACATAGCAGGGTCAATCTCCATCCATAGGAACTCGAGAATGGATACTTTTCATGGGCTGGAAACACTTTCACTATTCATATTCGGTTCCAGCTTTTTCATATGCAAACACCTTATTATTGGTCAGTAAATATAATCATTGCACTACAGATGTTGGGCCCTAAATACTTTCAGATTTTCAGAGTGCCTGACTACATTTTGATGAAGATTTGACAAATGGCCACTGTTTTAGTTTTATTTTACTTGCACTTTTTTTTCATTTTCAGCTCAGTTAATCAAATGTATATTAACAAAAATCAGCAAGCCTTTTTTTGTTAAAAAATATTTATTCGAACTGTAATGGTCCAATTACTATTTATAAGTTTGTGGGAGATCATACAGAATATATTAAGTGGGAACTTGACTGTCATTGCAGTGAATGGTTAGATCCGTGATTGGTTTGATTTCTCTTGGCTGCTTAAAAAAAGCCAATTAAAATTAGCTGCATAATGAACTTTTGGGCCTCAAAGATGATTCCCGTAATTAATCTGGGTCCCCTGAGGAAACGGTTAGGAAACCCTGGCCTGTTTGACTTGTGTATTGCTCTTGCCAGGCATAAGCAACCCATGGCATTCTAGCAATTGTAAAACTATTCACGAAATTCGCTGGGAATTTAAGAGAATTTCAAAATATGATCCAAATATTTATTGATTTGCAAAAGATCCCAGAATTTTAATGTTGACTGAAATTGATTCATAACGATTTTTGGATTTCTTAAGGCAAATATCCAATCGAAATGGGTCAAAGGGACTCATTGTCAATCGATCTAATTCAAATTGATCATTTAGGAAAGTTCATTCAATCGCTATTGATTTTGATCAAATATGGAAGAAAAGAAAATGTCCGATAGAATTCAGCATACCAGGCTAGTCATTCTTAGATCAAATCTAAACAAATCCCTGAAGGCTACGGGCAATAAAAAGAATATTGATTTTTGATCAAACTGTTGAAATTTGTGTTCCTTGCTAGGAATTCCAACAGAATTCCCAATTTAATATCTGATAAATCTGCCCGTTCATAACTGAGTTCTAAGTAAATCACTGAAATAACCCAAACGCCACTTTACATAAACATTCTTGTTCTGTTTTTGTGTTTTTCTTTCCAGGTTGTTGTATCAACAACAGTCAATGTGGACGGCCATGTCCTGGCTGTCTCAGACAACATGTTTGTGCACAACAATTCCAAACATGGGAGGCGGGCGCGCCGTCTTGACCCCTCAGAAGGTACGGCCCCTTCTTATCTGGAAAATGGTAGGCACACATTTACATGTTTTTTTTTTTTTAATTTGCAATGATTTTTTTCACCATACTTTATTTTTTATACACGATTAGATCTACTTTCTCGCCTCAGTTCAACTGACCTAGCAGCCTTCTGATGATTCAACAGTTTTTAGCACGTGACAGAGCCAGCCTGACAAAATGATGTCATCTACCTCTAATTCTCATTTTCCCTTTTGTCTTCAGTCAAGAGCATTTTATTCACAACGTGTTTGTTAACCTGATCCCTTCATTTCAGCACCACTACCTTTTTTTATTTCCCACCTTCTGCTTTTTTTGCGCTATTATTTTGGTTTGATATTATTTTTTGCTGGATAAGAGGTACATTTTCTAAATGATTAACAAAAACATGACCCAATCTCCAAAGAATTTCTAATGAGGTCAGTTTCCTGTTGCTGGGCAGATAAAATGCAGATGGAAGGGTTAGAGTTTAGTCCGACAAAAGTGGAGGAGATTTACTTACTTTACTGGCAAATATGATCAAATCTGTGTATACTATTCTCTATTTATAAAGACAGATCTCCGGGACACAATTTGTTTGGCAGATCCTGACACAGCGACTTGTCTCTTTGAAAAGCAAAATAAATTTCCTAAATATTCTCTAACAATAAACACATTCTAAAATATACCATTTAAAATCTGGGATGACTCGAAGCCGTGGGATTCAGATATCAGAACTCAGCGCGCAGTTTATAATCTGCTCTGCTTCACAAAAATAAACTAATTTGTTTTTCTGCCATAATGACTGAGGTAAAGAAGAACAAAAATATAATAATTAGAGGTTGCCCTGAGCACAAGAGTCATTATAGCCTATGACGTATTGTTTATCCCTCTTATATGCACTGAAGGTAGGTGTATGTTTTGCCTAGCAACCAGGACTAATGAGGTTCACAATTAAGAAGGTTGAATCCTCTCCCCTAGTCGATTTCTTCCCTAGAGAGGCAAAACTGGCAACATTATAGGTTCAAGCAAGCATGTTCAGCCCTGTGGTGCTAGATTTTGGTAGTGGTCCAAATTCAGCCTCCTCTAATGAGCTATTATGATCTTTGCAAAACACAAGTATTTATATTTCTAAGCTGTATATAAAAATCTGACTCTAAGCAGAAACGGATTTGCAAAATAATGAATATTTAGTTTAGGAATATAGTGCATGTTGCAAAAATGATTTCTTTTTTCTCCCCAAAGGAGCGCAGTCTTTCCTTTTACTTTACTGCTGCAAGAATCAGTGCCAACCGATTCAGTTACACAACCAAACAAACATTTCCCATCAACAGTTTTGTGCAGTAAACGAGTCAACTTTAATCAAAGAGAACCCCATTTTGTAACGAGTGACACGGAATATAAATGAAAATATTAATTTTCATCCAAAAAAATATAAGGAAGATAATTAGGAGAATGGGGAAAACATCTTCTTGATTATCACACCCGTTGAATTATTGGATTTATGTAGTGCTTTGAGTTAGCAATCTGTTCTAAGTAGATCTAAACCCCTAAGTAATAATTGAAAAAAAATAAATATATATATATGTATAAAAACTGTAAAAATGTAACTTTAGCCAAAACATAGAAATCACTGATAATGTTTATTTTATGTTCTACAAAAGATATTCTTATCTTTATTTGCAAATTTGTACAAATAAAACCGCTCAAATGATGTTGTTTGTATAACATTGTTTGTTTTAATACAAATTCCAATAAAAATGTTTAAAAAGAAAGGAAAACATAGCTTTTATTTTAAACGAATTGTACAAAAAAATGTCCAATATCTTGGTCTTTATCAGGGCTTTTCTAATTGGAAATAAGGACCGACATGTTGGATTTTTTTTTGTATTATAGGTTCTAAATAAAAGCTATGTTTTATTAAAGATGTGTCAATGTAAAAACAGTTTTTGTATATTAAATTTGACTGTGCACTCAGTTTTATATGATTTTTGGATTTGAGTGCAGACACTCCAACGACTGATATATATATATATATATATATATATAAAGAGAAAGGGGGATTGATCAATGCACATTCCCTGGTCCCCTGTTTTTTTTGTCAATATACGCACTAGCATAGACAATTTACTTATGAAACAGGGGACCAGGGAATGTGCATTGATCAATCCCCCTTTCTTTTTGTATGCTTGTAGTTAATTTGGCCAGATCAGTCGCACTTCCAATGTATTTGTATACTTTATTTAGCCTTGGAGTGCTCCCACAACCTCTTTCTGTGTATTTATACCTATATATGTATATATGAAATTTCATGCAACTTTTCTGTCCTGGCACCTCATTATCCAATAATATAGTATATATTCATGCTCTCCTAGACTATTTTCCCTACTGTTGTGATAGAAGCTCGCCACTGATTATTTTTAGCATGCTAAATTATCTCCGTAGTTAAAAAAAAAAAAATCCAGGGAAAAAAAAAAGTGTGACTACTTAGCATCAAGCAAAATAGCCTAGATATATTATTTTCCTTGTCACTTTTTCTCAAAATGACTTACTAACACAGTGTAAACCTTAAGCAAGTTCCCCAGGCCTGCAGCACAGAAGTGATTTGCATGCCAAGTGCTTGTAATGTTGTTAGGTTTATGCAATAACGACAACTGAATCCAGGCTGCAGGGTTTTAGTGAGTTAAAGAGAACAGATGGCCTTAGGAGAGGTAAAAGGTATAATCCCATCAGCTGGAGTATCACCAGCCATCTGGACATTCTAAGCACAATTACAAGACATTTTAGCAGGCAGAACAAAGAAGGCTTCATGAGGCAAGATTAGGCCTGTTTGAGTGCCTCAATATTGTGAATTCGGGAAAAAAAAAGGTGACAAATGCTGTGATATTACTCCAGAGAGTTGGCTGATTAATCAAAACGGGTAGGAAAGGAGATGGAGGCTAATAAAATACCTGGAAAGATGGCAAAAAAATCAAATCAAATAAAAATAAATAAGCTGAAATCAAATGAAATGTTTAAGTAGAAAACGCAATTCTAGATTTAAAAAAGTGCAAAAATAAAAATTCAAAATAAAAAAATCACAGCTGGACTTAAACCTATATAACTTAAAATGTTTTTTTTTTCTACTTCATGAACAGTAGCCACCACTGAAAAAAATGAGGGAATCATGAATAAAATATGACAAATCTACTTGTAGTAGGTAATTAATGAACATCAAATGAGCAGGCGACACCTACTGGATATCAAAGATACTTCCTTATTAATTAGCCCAAACACACGGCTAATAGTTAGGTGCACTAGCATTTTAATGATATGGTTGGGGGGCATCCCCTGATCTAGATCTGGAGGAGATGGGAGCCAGGGAAGCAATAAATCTGCTTTCTGCTTTCACAACAGAATCGGGGGGAATGGAAACAAATGGTTGCCTTTTTTGTTATTCTAAAGCCATGATCATATCATCTGCTTAAGTGTATTGTGCGCGGATACCATTCTATTGCTAACACTGTCTGTGTAATTCATTTTACTATGGTTCCATTGAACACATGTTCCTTCTCTATATGTGCATTGAAATGTATTCAAATACGGGCAGAAGGGGGGTGGCTATTGGTACAGACGCAATACAAATTCCTAGACGATATGTGTTTTCACTGGGCCCCAGCTGCCAGACCGAAGCCTCCTGCGCAGGCAGTGGATTTTAGATTATTTTTTTTTTCTACCCCTTTTTCCACCTCCAAAGTAAATTTGTTTACTGTAATTTTTTTTTTTTTTGCGAATTATTTGCCATAATTGGCTGTGCTGATGAAGGTCACTCCCTGTGTGGAGACTTGTCAGTCTTTAGAGATCTGATCCTTTTCAAATGCTCTCCATGCAATTAAGAAAAGCAAATGTCATTCGGAAGCCTCAGAAATGAAAATTTGTATGAACTTATTAGCATGAAGTCAACAGCGCTAGTTAAGGGCAGGTTCCCAGTGTGTGCTCTGTTCCTCTGTTGCAGAGGGATATGCACGTGGAATAAGCAAATATAACCTCCACGAGTCCAACATTAAAGCAAACAAAGGAAGATGGCATGTCTGAAGTGCTCCAAACAACAATAGCTAATGGTGATTAACCAGGCTGATAAGAGAGTAGTGGCAGTTGACACCTTTGTAAAATCTCATGTAGAGAAGAATGCACATGTTTCTGTTCAGTGGATAAAAGCCACAACCTATTTATTTAATTATATGAAATTCTGATTTAGGAAAAATCCCATCAGGACATCCTTCTATTAGGAATGGTTGCTCAAGTAAAGGTGGCAATACAAGGGCATATTTAAGCTGCCAATTCAAGTCCTTTAGACTGATTCAGCAGCTTATCTGTCCATGTATGTGGCCCCCCGATGGCTCTACCTGACCGATATCTGGACAAAAAATAGGCCAGACAAATGAAAACATTTTATAGTCGGGCCACATTTTTTTTTGCTCTGACCAATCTCTATCATTGTAGTTTGATCATTTGGCCGTAGTGCCAAATGATCAAATTAGCCCAACATCGGCCACCTTAGGTGGACATATTAGGGAAAGGTCAGCTTATTTGGCAATTTTGCCAAATGAGCAAATCTTATAATGAGGTGAGGCCACCTTATCCCAATCAGCTGATGACTAGTCTTCCATGCGAAGAATCATTAAAGAAATTGGATATTGTTAATGAGTTTATTCACCTAAAACAGTCATGTTAATGTGGGTATAATAGCTTTTAGGTTGGTTGGGATAGGGACAGTCAATAACTATGGAACTGACCCGGCAGGTACATTAGAGAGTAGTGGAATTTACTTGCAATAGGGAAAGTGTATATTGTAGTATGTGCTCCTTTGCATGGAACTCACTTATACAAAAGACCTTCAAAGCCGGTAAAAAAGGTCTGTCAACACCATGTAAAAGAAGGGCTGATCAAAGAGGAGAACAAAGCGGTTCTCACACAGGCTGAGCAGCCTTCAGCCCAAGCCTCTCCACAGTTTTACTAGCTGCTGTGAGCCTGGAGTGACTGGTGCTGGCTTCTGCCGGCCGTATTCCAGAAGCGCCATTGTAATAACTCATGCAAATGTGTGGACTCTGGAGACAAAAGGAGGTCAAGTAAATGGCTCAGGGATTCATGTCGACAAACAATATTAGATGTAAAATGTGTACCTTTGACAGAAGTATTAATATAGAGCTTTTGATTTTTTTTCCCCGCCTTTCCCCAGAAAACTGAAAAGTAGTAATTATAGAGTGACAGAGGAAAATGAAGGTTTGAACTCAAGGCAAAAAGATCACTGATGGAAATAAAATAATAAAAAAGAACCCCAACCCAATTAACAGCTTACGGCAAATAATAATTCAGAACATTTGCTCTTCCATTTCCACTCAACAACCTTGTGATTGACTCCGCTTAGATCCGTACAGTAAAGCAGATAAATCGACATGCCACATTCACGCCATGCTTAATCATTTGTAATAGCCATATTTGCTTTGACATGTAATTCGTTGTATTAGGCCATTTTTCAGGCTGACTAGTAATCAGTTTTTGGCCCTTGCTTTATAATACATGCAACAGTTTTCTTTAAATACATTTCCATGCTGACTTTATGCATTTTTTTTTTATTGCTTCACAAAGAAACCATGCCTTTGTTTTCTGCTATTTTGAATATGATTTGTCATTGACATTGAGTTGTAGTAACCAAAACAATATGAAAAGTTGCATATGCTTAAATTTTCTTTTCTTTTTTTTGTGCAAGTAGCTACCCCCTGCATAAAAGCGATCAGCCCTAGCGAAGGATGGACAACCGGCGGAGCGACGGTGATCATTATAGGCGATAACTTCTTTGATGGCTTACAAGTGGTTTTTGGAACCATGTTGGTGTGGAGCGAGGTAAGGAGATACGGCTAGTGGGAGTTTATACCCTGTTTGATTTAAACAAGCTTCCAATAATCTATTGAGAACTGGTATCTAGGGAAACAATCTATTTATCCATGAATTCACAACCCCAGATAGATTGGACATCAGCAGGTAGAGCTGAGACACAACTAGGACCTCTAGTGGAAAACATGTTGCCAGAGGTCTTTGTGCCCAATTGATCAATTAGTGTGAAGCGTTACTAGAAGCAGGCGTTGTAGACATATGGTGGCAATTTTCATATGAATGATGCCCCATGGCTTTTCCTGCAAACCAAATTCAGGAATCATTTGCAGACTTTCCCCCCAGCATACTGTAGAGCTAGCGAGAGTATCCTGAAGCCTAATGTTGATGGTACAAGGGAAGTTCATTTTAGTAATTGAAGGCAATTGCTTTTAATAAGTTATATCTCTTTGCTCCTGATTCTAAGTTTATTATGTGATACTTATAGCTGATTTTTGTGTCTATACTTGTAGCTGATAACACCCCATGCCATCAGAGTTCAGACCCCACCAAGGCACATTCCTGGCGTTGTTGAAGTAACTCTTTCCTACAAGTCAAAGCAGTTCTGTAAAGGTGCTCCCGGCCGATTTGTCTATACCGGTAAGTTACCAAGTTTTATAAGCATTAGAGTCAATATGTTAAGTTATTATCACACTGTGTCAACACATGAAGAAAATAGAAATGTTCTATAGACATTTGGGTCAGTGTTGTCCAATTATAAAAAAAGTAATAAATTATATTTCTCTTGTCGAACAGTGGCAACATAGGCATAGTGTTACATTTTATAGTGCTTCATGGTGGCTCAATGGTTAGCTCTTCTACCCTGCAGTGGTGGAGTCCTGAATTTGATTGGTACTTTCTGCAAGGAGTTTGTATGTTTCCCTTGAGTGTGCCAGACTTTCCTCCCAAACCCTTAAACATACAGGCCGCATAATCAGCTCTTGATTTTTTTTTATCAAGCTGACACTCGTGCGTTTTGTGAATATTATATTGATATTGAGTTTCATAGTCTTTACCTAAAGTTAATGACCATCAATTTGCCTGTGGCGCCCTTGGATTCCTGTTTTAAATGGCCATCATTTAATTCAACTGGTCTTGAACAGAAGTTACTATTGGCCAATGACATTGCGTTGGAGGTCAGTAGTAAAGTTGTAAAGAGGTCTCACCTCCCTTGTATTGGTTCATGGTCTCAACTGTAGACCTGTTCAGTTCGGCTATTCGTGTGTGTTACCATATTTCACACAATACGACAACCATTAAGAAATATTAAACTCACCATTTTTTATCAATATTGGTTATTCCTGTGTGCCTATGCCTACTCTTGGCTATAACTGCTCCTTTATGATCTGGCCAAACTTACAGTGATATCAGGCACATTTGTCCATTAGGCCACACACCCAAGTTTATCCGGTGGTGAAAAACTATTGGTTGTAGGGAGGCATTTTTGATGGATTGTAAGAACCAATGCAAAATCTCCACATACAGAAACACATTATGTTTAATAATATCTTTATATCATTATTTATTTCATCTCTTACTATTTCCAATAATCAGAATTTCCAAAAGGGTTAGTGTGCCTTTAAGCCGTACGTATACAGGCATCTATATGAACTTGACTGCTCACGCGTTTCATAAATCACCTAAATATAATTTTTGCCAATTACTGTCATAGTGTGTTATTTCTTTGGGAGAAAAATGCCCGCGCACTTGACTTTATTTGGAAAGGAGAAACAAATAATGTGGACTGTTAAAAGGGTAGGGCCAGGTATAACCGGCATCTGTTTCCTATCAGCGCATAACTGTGCTCTCAGTCTGACTTTGTTCACTAACATTTAACCTTCTCAGCATGAGCTGTGGCATAGGGCAACAAGACCTCGAGATAATGAAACAAGAGAGGAGGGTGATAACCAGGCACGGTCTAAAGTACTTCAATTTGGAGTGTTCAGTAAATACAAGCTGAATAAGGTACCCTTTATTTTTAAAAGGTCTTCACAGTAACAAATACCGACTGCACGGCTTCTCATTATGTTAAGAAAGGACAGCCCTCAACTAGCCATCCAGTATTGCTTACTCCTTTTCCCAACAATTATAAAGATACAATTACCTTGGGAGAATGTGGCAGTTCAGTTGATTAGCACGGTAAATTAAAAGAATGAGTCACAAATGACATGTCCAGCTCCTTTCTACCAGTCCTTTGTATTCCCAGTGTACCTCACCCTGTTGTAAGAAGGTCAGAAATTAGAGAGAGATAACAATTTTCAAGCAGCTAGCACTTAGGAGAAGAATTAACAATCATTCTGTATGTAATTGCCAGTTAATAGTAAATTGGCTTCTAGATGGTAGCGAACAAGCTACAATACACTGGTACTTAGATAACATTATATTCATCTCGGAATTTTTACAGCATGCAAATCATGCACAAAATGTGATTTTTGTTTAAAGGTTCATTACAGCCGGTGAAATATTATACCGCTAGATCCTGCTTAAGCCTTTATGGCAGTTCTTTTTCACTGGCAAAATTGTTTCTCTATTGTCAAAATACATAAAAATCTCAGATTTTTTTTTTTTTTTTAGATAAAAAATGTTATTGCAGTGTTAACATTGCACAGGGTTAAGGCTTGTCATTTATATATAAAGGGTTTATTAGGTTTTTGTAGGATTGAAAACATTTGTAAATAATGACTAAAAAGGCAGGTTGGAATATTAACATATACTGAAAAGTTTCATGGATTAGAAGAATTTTGGATGGACGGAGCCATTAGTTCATTATGCCCGAAATGTTCTTTTGAACAATTTGATCTGATGATCTTTGCATAGTGTCTCTACCTTGCAAACCATTCAACATCCCCTAAGGTCTCCTGAAAAGTATTCCAAGACCCCTAAATGTTCCTGTAGAGCAATGCCTCCCTCAATGCCCCTTAAGAGCATTACACTTGCCTTTACTACCTTTATCTATTACAGCCCCTAAGTGCTCTTACATATAACTGCCCAATACCTTGCAGAGCATTAACAAAGGTGGCTATATACGGGCAGGTTTAAGTTGCCAATTCAGGCCCTTCAGACCAAATTGGCATATTATCTTCTATGTATGGGGCCTTCCAACAAGCCTACCCGACCGATATCTGGCCAAATATCAGGCAGATATCCATTGGGCAGGTTTGATTTTCCCACCAGGTTGAGGACTGCATCGGCCCTAGGGCCAAAGGATTGGATTAGCTCAATAGCACCCACCTTCGTTAAGCATATCAGGGGGAAGATCTGCTCGTTTGGAGAGTTTGTTCAGGCAGTAACACTAGAGCCAACTGGGACATTTGTCTGTACCCGAGCAGGCCAGCCTGATACTGGTTGTGTTACTGTTAATGTAAAGCCTCAAACCAGTTCCAAAGTTCACCATTGCGGCATCAAATTTCCTAAAATTCCATAGTGTAATTTGATAGAAACGTTGTAATAGTGTGGACAAGGTGTAAGGTTTTAAAGTTTAAATGGAACCACGTATTTTTTGCCTATTTAGCTTACATATTCATCAGTAGTTACCTGATCACATCTAGTACACTAATGTATATATTCCTTATGGATCTCTCCAGTATTGCTTTGTCTTCTAGCGCAGTGCATGGATAGGGTTATTTTTCAAGTAGCTGTAGCTGCCAACAGTTGATCTTTAGTCCTAACCCAATTACTTTCCAGAGTCTCCTTCGGAGGTGATGATAGATTTAACAGAGGATGAATTTCCCAGGAACAAGGCAGCTCGTGCATATATGCATTCATTGTGCACATGGCTTTCCCTAACATCACTGGTTTGTAGTATTTTATTTTTTAAGTTGGGGAGGTAAACACACATGTACTGCCAGTAGTTGTAAAGTGTAATTCCCAGCATCGTCAAAAAAGCAAATGGTTCCCCCGAGATAGGGAAGGCTGTAATGTGCTAGAGTAGCTTTGTCCTACTAGAGGCACACAGGCTAGATGTGGCTTGTCAAGAGCTTATTACAGTCCCAGCCTGTAGGACATCATGACTTTATCATAATCCTTCCCTTAACATGTGGTATAGAGGATAAACGGCTAGAGAGCAGGATGCTAGAGGGTAGTTAATTCAGTATTGTTGGTCTATCTTTGGAATTTTAGGAAAGGGCCATAATAAAATTAAAGTCATGCAAGTAATGAGTTACACTCGACAATAAATGACACACAAAGCACAGATCTGATACCGCTTGGGAAACATGAGAACTAACCAGTTTAACAATCTTTTGTATGCATTCAAATGTGTTTCAGTCAATGATACACACCATTTAGAGTCAATATCCTCTTACCATTGCAGCCAAGACAAACTACCTGTCTTCTAGGTCAGTGCTCTTTAAACAAATAACTTCTACTCACAATGGCTACTAATTACGGTCTACCCATCATATCATTTACTACAGTATGCTACTGTTGCACAACTCATAAGTGTCGCCCGTACTCCCTTGATTCTTTATCTGTGGCCAAGGTGTGTAGAACCAGGTTCCGTGATAGGACAGAGAAAACATACGCCCTGAGTTCCCTGCATAGACAGGTATAAAGGGCTTATTATTGTATATGTATAGCATATACATCAGGCATGTACATATCTTGTATAATTAATTGAATCCCCAACACACACATACAGATTGGGGCCCCAGACTTCCTGAATGGCTACTGTTCCCTAACCCAACATAAATGTTGACTCACAGTGGGATGCGTCCTGTTGATTCTGCCTGCCACTGTCAAAGCATATCAGAAATATCAGAATTAAAGTTACACTCCCATTTGTAGCTGTTTGCAATTCCATCAAACTCTATTTCAAGGTGCCCCATTCATTTTAGAATCTACTTTAGCAGCATAAGAAGTGCCAGGGGGCCCCATGATAGCAACTTCCTGAGCTTGGAGTTGGAATCTACAACAGTTGACATTGCTCCGTAGACAAATGCTTTGATCTTGTTCATGTCATTATCTGTATGTGGCATCCTTTCCTCTTTCTGTTCTTCCGCAGCAGTTTGTAAATGTTGCTTGTTAGTTTCTCCATTGGTTATACATTGATCATGCTGACAATGATATTAGTTGTCGACATGAAATATAAATGAATTGATACCCTTTGTATCCAGGCTCCCTTAATTGGAGCAACAGAAGGGGACACAGCTTGACAATTAAAAGTATCAGTGATTGAACCTAGTTAAATACCTCCGTTTCATATATCTTATCGTCAGTATATTGCGTGGCATAGAGGACGTGCTTTACAATTAATGGTTCGACAACTTTGGATTTTATATTTTGTACCTTCTCCCTCTGCGCCTCCAAGGAGGTCTGAGGAATAAGACATACCATTTGTGCTATTGCACAAGCAGACGATTTGTCTTAATCAGTGACACCCATTTACCAGAATTGCTTAAAATGAACTATACCTCATATAGAAATCGCACATTGCCAGCGTTCCATTCATCATCGGAAAATTGAGGGCCAGTAAACTTTGGCGTTCCTCCGGCGGGATCGTAGACATGCATCAAAATGTTAAAAATGATTGGTGAGAGAGGATTGTCTGCCATTTATCAAGGAAAGGAAACATTATTTGCTAATTTCCCGAGCAAGACGGTGACAGGGTACTTCGTCTCTGCACCCATAGTGACCAGCATGGCCTTTTTGTTATTAGTAGAAGTCAAGCGCTTTTTTGCTGCTGCTAACAAGATACATTTGTCTATCATCAGAGAATACTTTATTTTATTTCTAGCCGCCCCCCATTCTGCCCCCCCCCCCCAACCATATGGCAGCAACCAAAAGGCTCTCTCTGTATGTTTCATAATAGGTTGTTTATTGTATTTTTTTTGTAAGTTGTGGTAACTCTGGACAGAAGAGAAACAGATAAATCAACAACTTCCCAAGTCAAGGTGACGGTATTGACTCGGCTGCACCAAAACTGACATAGAGTAGACAGTAATTTATCTTAAAGAAAAAAAAAAGGACAAAGGGTCATATATGTTTCAATCAATAGGAGCTGAATTTTTTTTTTTGGGGGGGGGTCTATAAAAATAAATAATGAAATCTTATAGTTCCAAATAAACTATCAAATATATGTATGTTCTAAATACAAAATAAAACCTCTACAGTCTGCTTCAAAATACGCTTCAAGAGAATTAGGAGCTTTTAGTGTTCAGAAAGGCAGGAAAGCAAAAATAACTCTATTATTATGGACACATTAAGGAGCCATAACATGATCATGTTACCTTATGTTCTGAAAAATAATTAAGAAAGAAAGGAAAAAAAAAAAGCACCACTCAGCATAGAACAGACCCCCTGCTGTTTTGTTTCATGACTGGTATGCAGTTTACAAGGAGGTAATTTACCATTGGGCTTTATGGTAAAGACATTAAATTGTTCCAATTTTATTTTACTACACAATGTTTAGATTTACATAGGCAATCATTTTGTTAATGAGGCTTTTAGTTGGATTTGTGGCATATTCAGATTTTACAAATATTAAATGGGATATTTACTTTATTACAGTGACATAAAATGGACAGACACGTGGTTTATTTTGCCTTGTGTTCGTTGCTCATAATTCCTGAGTAAGTGTAAACGGGGGTAATTACCAAGGAAAGTAGCAGCTAGCCCAATGAATCGTTTTGAGAAGAGTTTTTATTTTAATATAGAAAGATAGCCTTGTTTAGCTAGGCCACCAAGTGAGTGGATCTTTGCTAGTTTTGGCCACCTTGGTGCGCTCGGGGAGATAGTTGGTCACATGGGTCACTTGAGGCAGTTCTTGGTTAATGGTCCTGGTTAATGCTCAGTATATAGTTACATAGTTTGATAGTTGATAGTTGAAAAAAGACCAGAGCCCATCAAGTTCAACCCTTCCAGGTAAACCCAGCACACACAAACCCATACTGACCTATCTATCCACTCACATACAGACCCATACTGACCTATCTATACACTCACATACAGACCCACACTGACCTATCTATCCACTCACATACAGACCCATACTGACCTATCTATACACTCACATACAGACCCACACTGACCTATCTATCCACTCACATACAGACCCACACTGACCTATCTATCCACTCACATACAGACCCACACTGACCTATCTATCCACTCACATACAGACCCATACTGACCTATCTATACACTCACATACAGACCCATACTGACCTATCTATACACTCACATACAGACCCATACTGACCTATCTATACACTCACATACAGACCCATACTGACCTATCTATCCACTCACATACAGACCCATACTGACCTATCTATCCACTCACATACAGACCCACACTGACCTATCTATCCACTCACATACAGACCCACACTGACCTATCTATCCACTCACATACAGACCCATACTGACCTATCTATACACTCACATACAGACCCATACTGACCTATCTATACACTCACATACAGACCCATACTGACCTATCTATACACTCACATACAGACCCATACTGACCTATCTATCCACTCACATACAGACCCATACTGACCTATCTATCCACTCACATACAGACCCACACTGACCTATCTATCCACTCACATACAGACCCACACTGACCTATCTATCCACTCACATACAGACCCATACTGACCTATCTATACACTCACATACAGACCCATACTGACCTATCTATACACTCACATACAGACCCATACTGACCTATCTATACACTCACATACAGACCCATACTGACCTATCTATCCACTCACATACAGACCCATACTGACCTATCTATCCACTCACATACAGACCCATACTGACCTATCTATACACTCACATACAGACCCACACTGACCTATCTATCCACTCACATACAGACCCATACTGACCTATCTATACACTCACATACAGACCCATACTGACCTATCTATACACTCACATACAGACCCATACTGACCTATCTATCCACTCACATACAGACCCATACTGACCTATCTATACACTCACATACAAACCCACACTGACCTATCTATCCACTCACATACAGACCCATACTGACCTATCTATACACTCACATACAGACCCATACTGACCTATCTATCCACTCACATACAGACCCATACTGACCTATCTATACACTCACATACAGACCCACACTGACCTATCTATCCACTCACATACAGACCCATACTGACCTATCTATCCACTCACATACAGACCCATACTGACCTATCTATACACTCACATACAGACCCACACTGACCTATCTATCCACTCACATACAGACCCACACTGACCTATCTATCCACTCACATACAGACCCATACTGACCTATCTATACACTCACATACAGACCCATACTGACCTATCTATCCACTCACATACAGACCCACACTGACCTATCTATCCACTCACATACAGACCCATACTGACCTATCTATCCACTCACATACAGACCCATACTGACCTATCTATCCACTCACATACAGACCCATACTGACCTATCTATCCACTCACATACAGACCCACACTGACCTATCCCCTCACATACAGACCCATACTGACCTATCTATACACTCACATACAGACCCACACTGACCTATCTATCCACTCACATACAGACCCATACTGACCTATCTATCCACTCACATACAGACCCACACTGACCTATCTATCCCCTCACATACAGACCCATACTGACCTATCTATACACTCACATACAGACCCACACTGACCTATCCCCTCACATACAGACCCACACTGATCTATCTATCCACTCACATACAGACCCACACTGACCTATCTATACACTCACATACAGACCCACACTGATCTATCTATCCACTCACATACAGACCCATACTGACCTATCTATACACTCACATACAGACCCATACTGACCTATCTATCCCCTCACATACAGACCCATACTGACCTATCTATACACTCACATACAGACCCACACTGACCTATCTATTCACTCACATACAGACCCACACTGACCTATCTATCCACTCACATACAGACCCATACTGACCTATCTATACACTCACATACATAAACTATATATACCAACATCAATACTAACTGTAGATTTATATATCTGAATTAGATATTTAATTACATAATGATTGTGTAGGGGTCAATTTGGTACCTATGCATGGTCCAGAAAGCAGAGCTTGCAGCCAATCTTTGCTTGTATATGTTCACTTTTACTTAAAGCATAATTGGTCATATACAGCTGGGCTGAACTAACAAGGACAATTAATAAAGCAATACACAGTGCCCACTATATACAGTAATAGTTCAAAGGTTTTTGAAGCCAAGTAGGCTTTTTAAAGACGTTTCATGATTATCCACTAAAGTCACTCTTTCATTGGAGTGCATAGAAAGGATTTTTTGCATTTCACCCCTCAAATAGGGAACATTTTCCCCCTTTAATGTAGAAAAGATGAAACGACTGCATGGCAATGATGCGACAGCAAGCCCAGAAATGATAACAGCTCAGCTCCCTTGCTACAACGATTGGTTTGTACCCAAACAATTACAGTATGTTTGCACACTTGACACGAGACGTTTGAGCATGGTTTATTAGAGCAATTTGAGCAAACAGTTACCAGTGTCAGCCCTACAGCTATAGAGCATCATGTAATAAAAAGTCCTATCCATTGAACTAAACTTCAGCGAGGAGAAGGAGGCTTAAAGCAAAATGGTATTTTACCTTTAAAAACCACAGTTCTTGTTGGATTACAAACCAGCACTAAGATTGCCAGTTCACAGATCTATGTTTACTGTATTCATAATATAATATATTCATTTGTGATTGCAGTTTAGAACTTAAAAGAAATATTATTTTTCTATTTCTGATTCGGAGAAAATAAAGCCAGCCCTGACATACCATAGAAGGCATTACATAATAATTATAAAGTAAATGGAGTTGAAAAATATAAAAGGTCATTCGTCTCAGACTTTCCAGCCACACCTCTTTAGAAGACCAAGTTCCAATGTGGGAAAATACAAAATGGGCAGTTAATATATTACTTGTGTGGCTGGTATAAGCCCAGCAATACATTTAAGTGATCATTAGAGGTGAAAAACTGACATAGAAAGATGCAACTTTTTGCATAGAGTACAATATCCAAGAGTTCATCAAGCTCAGCCTTTTCAGCCATTTCTCTTTAGAAGACCAAGTGCCAGATTGGTTTTGCAGTGGGAAAATAAGAAATGGGCAATTGATATGTTACTTATGTAACTGGTGTAAGCCCAGCAACACATTCAAGTGATCATCTAAAGATTATAGGTAGTCCAATTGACATTAAAAAAATGCAACTGTTTGCATTCGAGAACAATATCCAATAACTGTTAGACTGTTATATTCACTGATTATTGATGGGGCATCATTTGCCTTTCTACATACAACCTAAAGGTGGCCATACACGGGCCGATTGTAGCTGCCGAAATTAGTCCCTTGGACCGATTCGGCAGCTTATCGGCCCGTGTAGGGGCAGGAACGAAGGGATTGCCCGACCGATATCTGGCCTGAAATTGGGCAGATATTGATCGGGAAGGTTAAAAGATTTATTCGGATCGGGGACCGCTTCGGCTCATTGATGCGGTCCCCGAACTGACTGCGCCCATTGCCGCCGTTATAATTTGATTGTTTTGCCCCAGGGCCAAACGATCGAATTAGCCGTCATTTTCCCGATATTGCCCACCCGCTTGGCGACCACGTGTATGGCCACCATGCGAATGGCTACCTTAAGTCACCAGAGGCCCCTAGAATAAACCACCCCAAGATATTTTCTAGTATTCAAGTTCCCCTTCCTCCAGGTTTCAGTGCTTTATGTCTTAGCAAAGTATGTCAGTCCCCCCTGCTGTTATATCAGCAACAGGTGTCCATAAATATAAGGTGCCTACAAGAAAACAGAGGTTAGAAAAATGTCAGACATCTATAAGGAACGATTTGACTCAAGTGTCTTTGAAGTGAAAAAATTAGGATCAAATCCTCTTTTACATTTTAACACTAAACAGGTTGTAATAGCCTGTAGGTTTTAGACTTAGTAAGTCAAGGATATTAGTCCTGCTCCAACAAGCAAGACTGCCGCCTTCAAATGAGTGATGCGCCCAGGCCTTCCATTTCATTGTGTTTCCTATGCACCGCACTATGCTTGGCTTATCCTGCCGAGTTCTGTGATTGAAATTCATTGCCAAATTTATTGAGAAATTAATGAGAAAAGCTGCAAAGTATTGACTTTGAGAGGAAAACACAACTCATCTTGAATGAGGAGGAAAATGCAGCAATAATTTAGCCGCTATTGATTTTGCCCTGTCCATGTATTGATCTTCATTTTACAATATTAATTTGCACCTGCGATCGGCTTCAAAGGGGAACTGATTTCATTTCTTTGCAGTGTTAATGTACAAAGCATTAGGTGCTATTACCAAGTGTAGGTACTACAAGTCACCTCTGAAAGGATAATTCTTTTTTCCTATATGGTCTTGTTACTGAAATAGACTAAAAATTAATTTTTTTTTTGTCTGACAAAATATTAAAGCGAAATATATACCGCTTCTTAGCCCCGTAGGCTGTAATTCATCTGCGCCTGGAACTATCAGCTACCTAGGATTCCAACCACTTCTCATCATCATGCCCACATCGGTTCAAAGTTCATGAAATTTCTATGAGCATTGATCTTTCCGCATTGATTTTTTTTTTTTTTTTTGCAGCAGCAGATCTTTGAAATTTTAATTTCCCAAGCATCTGAATTTCTTGTAGATGAAATGCACTTGGTAGAGACAGTGGATGATAAAGTGGAAAACTTAACATCATTTCCAAGCTTAAAAATAAAGGGGGCTGCTTCAGACATTGTTTTTATGCTTTTGGAGGTTAAATGATGAAGATTTTCAGATAAAGGTAATGCAGTCTAAGGGGAGTTTATTGCCAGGTGGGTTCCAAGGCTATTTTTTTATTTAACGTTTCTATTTTTATAAAGTGTGAACCAATCAAGAGAAAGACCTTCTCCTTCTCCGTCTACCACTGGTCAAGTTCATTTATCAGTAGGACATTTAATAACCTCAAGGTGATATAATTGCAGCTGGCATTTTTTTTTTAAACTCCTTTTGCATTCAGCTGGTTAATGTATAAACTACTTGTCAGCAAACAGCACTTTGTCACTGAAATCCCCAACACCCTCTAGAGGCACATCTCCGAAGTGAGCAATTTAATTTGACTTTATTTAATTTTTACACAACTCATGTTTATCAAGGCCGGTGAGGACCTCCGAGCCCATATTGACTTCCTATGGGTGTCCCTGTTAGCTAGAATGGCTGTAATCCTTTTTACAACCGCCCCCCCCCTCCACCCAGTTTTAATTGAAGCTCTCTCTTGTCCTTTAAAAAGGATCTGCAGATGCTGTTATTATGTAGTTAGGCGGCTAATGTGAAAAACTGCCTCATTACGAGGATCTGTTTGTAACTAGAAAACTACTGCATTATGACAAATGCATGATTTGGAAGTTACAGGAAGATGATCATTATTGAAATGCAACTGGAACTCGTTTAATAGCTGAAACCAGCAGCTGGAATGAAGCAAATAAATGTCTTCCTGTTATTACTGTTGTTGTAGGCAGGTTTTTTCAGTCCCAAGGAAAATGTGTGTCAAATGCTGATTTTGTTATATCTCTTTTTCTGGCCGCACACTTGCTAAAAACAATAGATTGTCGGCGCTGAAAGAGACCCACTTCCTGCATTACAATCTTTTCCTTTTTTTTTTTCTTAATTTGGGTAATGATAGAGTTTAAATGGAATGCTGGGAATGGCTGTGGAAAAGACAAAGCCAAGTAGTAGAGTCTGGTCAATCTGAATTAAATTCACTCTAGCTTGTTTCGGAATGGTCTACTTGGTGACAATTAATAAGGAGAGGTCAGGTAATACCTGTAGGATTCCAGTTGTTTGGTAGAATCATGGTAAGACCTTTTTGCTTATCATAGGACTGAATGATCTTTGTTATCCCTGTCCAATGAATACCCAAAGAGATGCACCAGAAAAGAAGGAGGAATAAACCTCCTTGAGTGCAGTCTAAGATCATGGCTAATATACATGACTGTATTGGTTAGTCTACACATGGCAAGTTTCTTTTCCGCCTCTTTGCCTCAAATATTGAAATGAAACTGGTCATACATGTCTGAATCTTCTTGTTTCACCAGCTTTCCAATGAATCAGATCTTTTTAGGGTTTGGCATCCTTCAACGGTGGAATGGTGAAGTAATGTGTCCTAAAAATTAGATCATATAATGGTTGAGGTGGGCACCTACATGAGCCAGATCAGATATTGAGCAAGGAGAGCAATATTTGGGTCCATAGCAGACCAGTAAGCTGGTGGTCAAGGCTGGTTATGGGGACCTTTAGAACAACAAAGAAAATATAACTAGCACTGTGTTATAGCAATTACATTATTATTATCCTGTAAAGACCTTGAGGTGCTTGGAATTGGCTAAGTCTTCCAAATAAACAGGGAATAATTCATGTCGTGGGAAGAAAAGCCCTCCCTTTCTTGCCTATTGGTATATTTCCTTTTTGTAGCTGGCAGATTGAATAATGCCTGGGCACAGCTGCAAACTGATAGCCTGATACTGTTCTCTGCTGCCACATTAGCTCCAGCAATCCCAAGCTCACATCACTGAGCGTTAAAATTTTATCAATTGTGGTATGATTAATCCCCCCAGTACAGTGGAATGACTTAAATATTTAGAATGTTTCTTCTGTTATGGTTTAATGCATGTAAAGCAACCAGATTAACTCCAGAGCACTCAGATGTATTTAAATATGTATCCTTCTCGAGCTGTAGGCTATTTCTGCATGTAGGAATCATTGAGTGTATTTGGTCATGTCAGACCCTATTTGTTTGACCCAGTCTGGATACTAGCCTGCATATGATAACAGGATATCTGGCTCTTTCAGAGGTTGTCTGATTGCTTGCCTCATTTGGCATAGAATGTGATTCCTGCTAGGCTGGCCTCTTATTCATTCACATTTTATTGCTGTGTAATTTTCTTATTCTAAAATAAAAGCTCTCCGACAAAAATTACTATGCATTAGGCCACAGTAGCCTACTCAAATGGATATTAATACAGTTTATCTCGAAAAGGGCGAATAATGTATTTGAAACAGATAAAAGGCCTCCCATTAAACGAAGAATGTTAATATCATATGGCATAGTTAATATAGAGATATTTCACATGGAAGGCATGTTTTATTAGCTGTGGTACAAGAGGCTACTGTTCTAATATTATCTTTTATTTTATAACTGTATGTGTTTATTTATTTGCCATACTTTGACTTCATTATTTTTTTAGGGGGGGGGGGGGCTGGGGAGGAAATTGTAAAACCAAAAGATTGTGTAAACAAATAGAGGGGAATTTAATTTAAATATATCCGATTGTTTTTATAATGTTTTTTTTTAATGGGGTGTGTACATTTGTGGGCAAGTGGCTAACCTTCCCAGGGTGATGGGCGTCCAAAAAAATCACACTGGTCTGGAGTAATTCCTTCTAGAGTGCTACACTGACATGTTTTATTACCTCCCCAAGTATTCCCTATGCTCCCCTGGGGGGCTGCCTGGGCAATATAGTACTTTTGCTCAGAAGAAGGTGAAATATGGCAATATAGTACCCTCCATTATTACATGGTGTTCCATATTAAGGAAATACCCCATACTTATTGTACAGCGCTGCGGAATATGTTGGCGCTTTCTAAATAAATGTCAATAATAATAATAATAATAATAATAATATATACAAAAACACAGGACCCCTGTATAATGGATACCAAACCTGGGTGATATTTGAATACTGTTTCCTGGCAGTGGAGATACATACTGTCACTTTTTTGCAATATAGTGCAATTCATGAATTTATCCACATTGCACACATTTTACTCTGCCTTATTTATTATTAATAGTAGCCCAGTAGTTTTTTTTTCAAGTTGAATTTGCTTCCAAATTCGATTCCTTCATGTGAAAGTGTTGTTTATAAAGTCCCAGCTTCCCACACAAACTGCAAAATTGTTATTAACACCCAAATAAAATGTCTTAGTCATTTTTTAAAAATGTTTTTTGAATATATATCTTAAATCCGTGACTTAAATTTACCCAAGGTTCCTTCTCTAATTATCCACGAGGTCAGTAAGCAAAATTGGGAAGAAGCTGGGAGATCAATACAAATTATCCCTGAGCAAACCAGTGCTGACAGTTTGAATTGCAGCATATGTTTACCCAAAATCAGGCAATTTATCTTAATATCAGCAAAGTAATGCAGTGCAGGTGAAAGGTCAGGCAATCTCTCCACCTCATAATTACCCAGTTCTAAAACAGGAAAGTAGTATTGATTGGCCTAGCTCAGTACTCTGTGACTGGGACGTGCCAACGCTTTGCCCTGGCTCGGCTGGACTCTTGGCTTGTAAACTCGACACACTAAGGATTTATTAGATGTGTGCGAAAGGTCTTATGTTTTCTACTTTACTTGAAGATTTTGCCAGTGAAGTCTCTCCTGCTCCTCATTTTGTCAAGCAGCGGGGAGTTAGTTCATTTTTTTTGTTGTTTTTTATTTGCTCTGATCTGTGCTTGCAGTTTTAGTAGGAGTAGCATGCAAGTCAAAGAGAATGGAAAGGGGAAATTACAGACAAGGATGATTTGGGAAAGAATATTTTTCAGACTTTAGTCATTTGCCCCCATGGGTGTCTCACCTAAGGCTGAGATCTGCTGTGGTTTCCCAAGGTAGAGTGGACTTACTATCACCTGATGAAGTTTGGTGCCCACCTGAACAATAATACATAAATGATACCTGATATGTTTGTATTAGAATACAAAGGACTCAGGTACAGTGAGCCACTTTAGTGCTTGTAAGATTTGGCCTTTAAACTTACTTTCATCTGTTCTCTTGTTGCCATTAGTCCAAAAACACTCATGATCATTTCCACTATTAAAACTAATCATGGCCGCAGCCTGCCAAATGAAAAATAAGTCCATAAAACATAGGCCCCCTATACATTTTAAAACAGTCTAATTGAGATCGCAGTGTCGTTCCTACGCGGTTTTTTTTCTATAGTTTACCATTAAATTGTGCAGACATCATTAAGCAAGCTCAACTTCAAAAGCTACAGCCATGATTACACACAGGGCTTTGAAAGCAATGTGATTACAAACAAAACTACATCATTTTCCCAGGATACCCAAATCTCTTTTTCTGACATGCCATTAGCATTACTGCTTCTCCATAAAGGTTCTGAGGCCAAAAGTATCAGCCCTGGCCTAAGCATACAGACTGAGGTTCCAGTTGAGGACTATTTACCTTATCATATTGAACATTGAGCCTACAAAAATGTTGATTACACCAGTTCCTTGGGTGTTTACCTTCAAGTAGGTCACCCCTGGCACACTTGGTAGTGGAAGATGAGTTTTCTTCTGCTTAGCAACTTAATTATATATGAAGAACACAGTTATTTGGGAATATACATCTATTTAGGGCCACAGCTTTAACACCCCTAAGCATTTCCCTTATTTCATTTGCCACAACCAAATGACCACGAGTATCCCACGTCCCACAATTGCTGTTCAAAATTGTCATCTGCAAAACAACCTAAAAAGATGGTTCCCAAACGCTTTTCCCAATTGTATCATGTTGGAACTAAACACTTATATGTTTTTAGGAAAGTCTCAAGGTACATAGTCAATGTTTTACAAAAAAAACCCCATATCTTGAATTACAATTCCTAAAACAGCAAGTCCCATAAATGCATCTGAAATAAATGGAAATATCTGTTCTGAGATGAAAGAGTAAAGTTATTACAAGTCATAAAGCTTCTGAAAGCTTGCATTAAAGCCTCGATGCCCTGTCAGGACCATTTGCATGAAATCAATAGCAGCAAGCCATCTATCTTTTCTGATCACCTTTCATCACAGCAGATTCATTAAGTCAAACATTCGCAGTAATTAGGTAGATACAGAGGAAACTCTGACTCGCATGTGGATTCTACCATTTTTTCTCTTAACATAACTGTAATACAATGCCTAATTACCCTTTTTGTCAAGGAAAGGCATTCCATAAAGCCATGGCTTTGGGTCTGCTCTTCCGGGGCACACAGCCATAGCCTAGGGTAGGCCGAAACCTAGAGACATGACAGATTGTCCCCAAAGTCAGTGTTGACAGCTTCTGATGATTAATGGGCTGATTATGAAGAGGTCCCACACATATGGAATTTGCATCACAGTGACTTAGAAATTTTTGCCGTGTCACATATGGTGAGTTTTTTTTTTTTTTATGGAGCCCTATATTATTTGCAGAAGAAAAAGAAGGGTGAAATCACAGCAAAAGCCATGTCATGTAAAATCAATACATCGGATCAATTCTTTATTAACAAGAAAATGTCTTACTTCACATTGCTGTGTGGACCTTTGTCTCCGGAATACATGATGGAATGTCAAATCAAATTGTAGTCTTCAACTTTCTGTCATGTTATTGAGTTAATATGCAGGCGATACATTGCAAGATGCTCAGTGCCGCTTTACAAATAAAACTAAAAAGCACTCGGTGGGAACGATGGCTAATTATACTCGGCCCATAAAGGGTTTTATTCCAAAAAGTTGCTTGACTATGGATGAACAAAGTGCTGCATGCATTTATTTAAAAGACTCTGCTTCTTAATAGAAGATATTAATCTCTGCAGTCTTCAATGGCTGACAGCTGAGCCTCTATGGTAATTATGCAGCTCATTGTACATCAGAGTGTTGCAAGAAAACACAAATATCTGGGGTCCATCAGAATACTTGCTCCAGTGGGCAGCTTCATTGCAGTGCAGTTCCCATAGACATGTGTAGGAAGCACCTACCTATTTATGGTTTCACCCAATATTAAAAATGCTTTATTTGACCTGACTCTCTTGTGTTACTTGGGTAATGGCCATGCCGTAAGAGCGTAAATTAAAACAAAAATCTAATTCTTAACAGTACGGTGGTAGGCGATGTTCCTCAAGGTTTATAGCCACAAATAAAAATGCTTCACACCCACGTCCCCCCCTCCCCGTCCAACCCCACCGCTGCGCACTATTTTATTTTATTTATTTTTTTTGTGTGTTGTTAATCATGAAATTACATGGTACCTAACGAGCGGTGGACAAAATTGCAGGTTGAGTAATGAATAAGTCAAGACAGTCTCTATTAGTCTTTAAAAAAATATATTGATTTATATTGCACCTTTCACCGGAGAGTTGCTTGGTTAAAAATGATTTCGGCATTAGGGAGTAATATACACTAATAAGTATTTTCATCCCAACTGTAGTCTTTAGGCCTCCAGGCTCAGTTTGGGTATGGAGTCTGCCACAGCTATAATAAAGCTCTATGACTTCTTATAAAGCTTGTTAAACACAATGTGTGCAGTCTAACCGAGTCAGGATCTTGATGCATGCCCCGTACACAGCGGCATGTGTCGCTGATTTATGACCGAGCACAGTTCATAGTCAAAATTACAATTTGAAGGTAAAAAAAGATTAATTACTATTTGTGGCCAGCAATTTCATGAGGCTAGTGGATTGCAGCTGTAGAATGATAGTGCTCTACATCAGTTTGTAGTCAGCCATTCACAGATTATTAAAGCTTTGCAAGATTAAGTGCTCCTCCTGCCTGGTTTGTACTTAGGCAATATGCTAGACAAAAAAAAGGACCACAGGGATAAATCTGAAGCTAGCAATAGCTGGACATATGTCATAATTGCCATTTTCCCATAAATCCACAGCGACTATGGAAAACACTGTCTGATAAAAACATCAGATCATTATATATTTAATGCTACACTTGGCTTCCATATGATTATAGTGCAGAATGGACTTGCTTATGCCTGGATAACAACTAGCACAGGCAGGCCGGTTGTATAAATATACCCCTAAAATGTTGATATTATCCTTTAGTAATCAAATAGCTAATAGGGCACTGTGTTAAAACTGGGTTCAACCATTGTTTATATGTCCTTGGAAGAGAAAGTGACCCTAAGGATCCACCTAGTAAGGGACAAGCACAGAAGACACAGTAGATAGTACATCGTGCCCCCCCCCCCACCACTCTCAGTTGCACCAGTACAGTAGCAACTAGTACAATATAAACTAATGATGGTTGGTTACTATGGGTGACTGAATAGGTTGAAATTTGACAATTAGATCCAAACCAATCACGTACATTCAGTTTAAGAGCAGATTGTTTGACTCAATCAATTAAACTGGTGAATTATATTTGCACTCTGTGACTTAGAAGCAATGTATCCAGTGTGATGCGGTGACCCATGCTAAAAGCAGTTTATCCACTGTGACCAATTGTTATCCAATATGGTGACCATCAGTTTGTGGGGAGTCAGAACGATTGTTTTGATCGTAATCAAATTGATTATTTGAAGAATAAACCTTGGTGGCCATGAACAAGAACATTTTGCTCATCTATAATGTGGCCCATGTGTGCGTTGAATTTTGTTTTCATTGTTGCTTCCATTAAATTGATGAACTGAAGGTAATATGCATAACCTACAATTAAATCTCAACCGATCTTCTTCTTTCAGCTCTGAATGAACCAACCATAGACTATGGATTTCAAAGATTACAAAAAGTCATTCCAAGGCATCCAGGGGACCCAGAACGGTTACCAAAGGTCAGTAGGATATTAAAGTCTATGAATCATTCTATTAATGGTAAATGGAACAGAACCAAATAACACCTGTATGGTGCACTGAAGTTTTTTTTTTTGTTCAATCTAGCATATACGGGTTTCATAATAAATGAACTTTCATCTTTGCCCTTTACCAAGCTATCACTGTATGCATATTTCGTGACTCGGTAAAGCTAATTAGCCAAAGCTAGTGGGGAATATATGGCGCACTTGAATAACACTCTAATTGAGGGCCAGTCACAGCTTGGGAATCAGTGCCGCATGTACTGTCAAAAGGGGGCAAACTATTAGTCAAGGGAATTGAAATCTTAAAAATAAGGACACAGGAAGAATGAAAAGATCAAATTTAAGTGTTCTTTGGGGGTGGGGATGTTAATGCTTATTATAACAAGACCTTTGCAGTCTTCATGTGAACTAAGTTTGCCCCATTTTAGTAAAAAGCTTTTACTAGTCTTCTACTTTTAACATCTGTTGCAATGTGTTCAATGTGTTGTCGACTTTACTCAATAACCTTCTACATTGACTTACTATCGTCTTAATAGCACTCTAGAAAACACAACAATTGTACTCAGGATTAGGCTTCGTAGTCTGCTGATTTAGCCAATGAGCTTACGCCTTACACTAAAAATAATGGGGAAAAGAAAAGTACAAGTATTTCAGAAGTAACCGAATCCCAGAGACCCATCTAACAAATGGGTTTCACTGGCTGCTAATCTCACCATCTCTATGACTGAAGGCTAAACTCAATCTTCATAGCTTTCCATATTGCTCTTATGGATATACCCTCAGAGCCAAGAGAAAACGATAGCCTAGAAAATATGCATCTTGTAACTTGTAAGGAACTGCAGTCCAACTGAAAAGATAAAATAGGTGCGGATATATAGTTATATACAGTATTTCCAGTATTGGTGTAGAAGTTGGGTAGCCACCTTTTCTGGAAACAATACCGGCCTTCCTATATTTTTAACCTTGTTCCTTATTGGTATCAAGTATCATTTTTACTGGCTAGACTGGTAAAATACTGGCCAGGGGGCAAATGAAGCCTAGCCCATCAGTATCCCTTAGGTCTTTTTGTACGAAGTCAGATAGCCTTTTGTTGAGAAGAGCTTAGAAAAACAGAGGGGAAAAAAGACTTTAGATATGCAAGTGTTTCGAAATCTGCAAGAGGAACATAAACTTCCTGTGTAATGAAATAGTTCAATTAAACATTTTCCACTCCAGTAGCCTGTAGTGATTTCAATCTAACCAGCCCCACTCTGATCTGTGATTATTTGACTGTTGTTTTCCTTTCATTTTCTAAAGCTCGATTCAGTTTAATCTTTTGTTTACAAAGGTTTTGTTATAAGTCCCTGACTTAGCTAGCGAGCAAATGAAGTTCCCATATTAATATCTGGAGGGACTTTTCATTTAAATTCAGCTGGCGAAAGCCTGCCTGTAAGGTTTATGCCCATGATACACATCTCACACACACACACTGGGGTTGGATTGAAGGCTCTCAATATTATGCATACACATTTTCTCTTTCTGTGCCTTTGTTTTAAAGGGATAATATCAAAATGACAATGTCCCATTTGTAACCACGCTTGGGTTTTGAGTACGTTTCTGCTGCTCAAGTTGAAGCCCAGATCTCACAATATATCCGTGGGTAAATGACATAAAAATAGCTCACACTGTGTAAATTATAGAATGTGCATGGAATCAACATGGTATCGATTAACTCTAATGGAATGTTTAACCTTAGAGATTGCCATTTTCACACTTTATATGCATTGTTAGAGTGCACGAGAATAAAGCCTGAATGCAAAATGTATCAGTGTAAAGAGGTGAAGATTGAGTTTGATTATTAGAAGCTAGAAATGTAGGTCCCTCAACGCTGACGTTCCATAGAGAGGACAGCACTCCTTTTCCAACCATGATCTAAATGTATTTATGTTGATGCTGTGGTCTTTGCCCTTCATTTGGATAAAGAGATGTTAAATAAAAAAGAGGATTATTCCCAATTTCAACAATTACTAGAAAAAAATAATTAGGTTTCCCTTTTCTAAGGTGATGTACTTGGGTGGCAGTAGCCATTGTAATTGTTTCTCCTTGTCCACTGTGCAGACACACAACAGACCCATAGGTAGTGATGAGCGAATCTGTCCCGTTTCGCTTAGCTGAAAAATTTGCGAATCTTTCAAAAGATTTGCGAAACGGCGAAAATTCGCGAAACGGCGAAAATGTCGCACGTCAAAAAAAATTGTCGTCCGCGGCTATTCTTTCATCGCGCGGCTATTCTTTTGTTGCCCGCGGCTATTATTTTGTCGCCCGCAGCTATTATTTTGTCGCACGGCTATTATTTTGTCGCCTGCAACTATTATTTTGACAATTTTTGGACGTGCGGCCGAGTGAATATTCACAACTGAAAAGTAAACAGAGAACCTGGCATGATCTGGACCATTATATGTCAGACAATCTTGGTTATCCATTGAGTAACCTGTAACCCAGAAGTATAGAAGCTGGCATTCCTTTCCAGGGCTGTAGATTCTAGAAGGTGGCCTTCCATGCTAAGATCCGCTTACTTGGCAAGGTAGCCAAGTGAGCAGATCTTCTCCCGATATCCCCACCTGCAGGTGGGCGATATCAGGCTAATTCGGTCATTTGGCCCTGGGGTCCCCAATCCAACTAAAAATCAAACCTACCCGACCTGCCCGTCATTAGTGCCCATACACGGGCCGATAAGCTGCCGAATTGGTCTAAGGGACCAATATTGGCAGCTAGAATTGGCCGGTGTATGGCCACCTTAAGGGTGAAGACACACGGAGCTACTAGTAGCAGCTACTTGTCATTTACTGATAATTGTCTCTATGTGTGTTATAGTAGAGGCAATTCTCAGTATTATATATGGCAGGGAATTGTCTGGATTTTAGTAGCCATGAAAAAGTAGCTGCTACTAGTAGTCCAGTGTATCTAAGGCATTGAATGACAAAATAAATCTTACTGAAATAGGTTTAGTGATCCTTTGTTCAACTTCTCCTCCTTCTGTGACCTTCAAGCCTATGAATAAATGAGGATTCTGGGTTTTGTAGTTCTCAACATATTCTTTGGCAGCATTAGGTGACAAGCCACCCAAATATTTCACCTTTTCTCACTTTCATTTTAATTGCTTTTTATAGATTTTTCTTTTCCTTATTAAAACCTCTTCTTGCATAGATCAACATCAAGCCCTCCTG